>NC_136793.1:26466752-26476752 GCF_951216825.1 Electrona antarctica
TTACTATAAAGGTATTTTCAAACGGGCAGCGATTAACGCGCCAAGTAATTCATTTTCAACCTGTGTTTTTTTTCTGTACGCGTGGAGAAGTCGAGGGGCGACAACAAAAGCGTATTTATGTGGGCACGGTCCCGTGAAATTGCGTGTGACCCGCGACTGACTAGACCTGGATTCTGTTGAGCTTTTATTTTTACGCTCACGTTGTCGCGTCCATTTTGAGCAGACCTGGAGCAGACCTGGAGCAGACCTGGAGCAGACCTGGAGCAGACCTGGAGCAGACCCGTCGTTGATCCACGCGACAACGTCTGCGTTAATCGCTGCCCGTTTGAAAGGACCTTTACTATTAGGACTAACAAGTAATGTCATATAGAGAGGAGTGACGTCATACTCTGGATATGATGTCAGTTTTTTGTCACGCCCACAAATCAGAACTGCCAAAACTGAAAAATGGTGGAACCTGTACGAAAACAATAAGGGGTCTTCGTCCCTTTGGGCTTGACCCATGATAAATCAATAACGCAGGTCCTGACACCCGTTCTATTGGGGCGTTGCAATTATAGTCCAATTTTTCTTTATCTAGAATGGATGCATTTCCTGCAGCAGTGTTGCTTCGAAATGAAGAGGAACTAGAAAAGTGTGCTTCTCGAAAGCACAGGTCTCCGCAGGCCTGATTGCCTGCCCAGGGCCTGCAAACTTTGATGCCAGTTATAGCCAACTGGAATCGGATGAGGTGTCCCAGTGGATCACCAAGTGCATACCATATAAATAAGGCGATAGTCGTCCTCGCAGCTGACCCCAGTTCGACTCTGACAGTAGGCGCTTTTTACTGCATGTCCTCCCTCTCTCTCCCACCTTTCGTGCCTCTCACTCGCTGCCCATCTGAAATAAATCATGACATGTACAAAAATAAATCTTTGAGGAAAAAGAAGAAAGCTTGGTAGGGTAACCGTGTCTCAACAGTGACTGCCAATCTGTATTTAGCCTGTACATTGAACAGCAACATACTAAAGCAACTTGATGGCTTATGCCCACATTGCACAAATCACATCACCTTACTAGGGTGAGAAATCTGTAGAAATGTCAAACTGTAGAAACTAGCACCAGATAGTTCCTGGCTCCTGACACCACTGCTCTTGGGAACTGCAACCTAAATAGGAGTTTTCCAAGTCAATTCCTTAGTCCCTCGGTTTCTAGTCAGACACCAACTGCCAAGATTCCTTTTTGCTGGCAGAGCCTGTAGGGAGAGACAATGTCCACCGGGATTGGCTGGGGAAAGGTGCGTGCGTGCGTGCGTGCTTGAGTAGCATGTCCTGGACTCCTGGCAACACAATCTAAGTGCTCTCTGAACAAGGAAAGAGATTCCAGAAATTCTGTGAATGACCTGATCTGTTTTTGAATATCACTGTCAAAATATTTACAGTATAATGGTTTGATAGTGATTCTGTAGTATAACAACTTAGTTGCAGTAATACCTTCTCATTTATAATATGATCATTTTCTGCGAGCCAGAGGTTTTGTAATGCAACCTGTTCTTTTGATTTGAAATCTGAGCATCTACTGCTTTCTGTTCAAATATGCTTCAACAAATCTGAAGTAAATTCAGAAAGGGTAGGTGTATGCGTGCAAGCCGTGCATGCATATATGTGAGACTCTTGAGTGACAACTACTGCAAATAAAGGCAAAATAGAGACCATGTGCCTTGAGCCCTTAGCATCTGTATTCTGGGTAGCCTATGTTATAATAGAGACCATGTGTCTTGAGCCCTTAGCATCTGTATTCTAGCCTATGTTATAATAGGGAAACATTTGTGTTGGCTATGATTACGCCATATAAAACATCAACAGCCAGTCAGAGGGTCAGAGTTTCCGTTTTCTTGTCGGAATGCCAGGCTTCCTGTTCCATCTCTTACTTCCCTAGAGGTGAATTAGGTGGCTCTTATTTGGTCTTCCAAATCCTGTCTGATGAATTGAAAATGGTAGACCCTGTAAACAAATGTAATGCTTTATCAGTGTGTCGTCCACAGTAACAGTCAGTATTGAGTTGTGCTTTCATGTGAAATGTACCCATTCTGCAAACTGTATAAAAATACTTAAATCAATCAATCATGTAAACAGCTGTATCACAGCATGTTTGTCACCGTTTGTGTCCATGTTTATGCTTGGTAGCCACACCCACATCTGCCCACAGCCCGTCCCAACCCACCCACAACATACAGCTAGCCAGAATATATGCTTCACAATTCTCAAAGGATTCCCACTGCAGAATCCTCAGAGGTGGACAGTTTTGCATGTAGGCCACCAAGCTGTGGTCTGTTGTATTGTATATGTGTGCTGTTTCCAAGAGCAACACACATACTTGTACTTGTGTTGGCTGGATGTCTTGACCGGCGGCTCATTAGCTGAGTCCTGGGAAACTGTGTTTATCAAGGCAGCCCTTTAATGTGATTTGTTGTTGTTGGGGGAGTTGAAGGCTGGTGTATAATCTGTGTGGAGTCGTTGGTGGAAGAGACTCATCTAGGCATGTTTACCAAACCTCTCTCTGTAGAGTTGGGAAGGTTGCTCACAAATAGTTTGATCATCAACACACCAGATTAGATTACTCAAACTGGATGTCATGGTCATGCTTTTGATGGCCTTACATGCCACTCCCTGTGATGGACAGACAGATCATTTTAGCTGTGTTATAGAAAAAGACTTAAAACTGTCCAAACCACCTCACTACTGCTGAACTGGTTTGAAAACACTGACTGTCACCTCTCTCAGGGAGTAGACTTAAGTGGCAAAGTGATTTAATAATTTAGCTTTTTGACATAATATCGGCATCTGTAATCGGTGCGTGGTTTAGGTGAAATTAGGACTGGCATCGGACCCAAAAGTCTGGCTTCAGACCGGTCTGAGTGTAGTTACAAGCTGCACATTGAGGGGCACTTTGAACACAACAGCCCAGCAGCATACATGTGGAGAACAGACTACAAGAGTAGCACCTCACAAATCTGGGTCTATATCAGGCCCCCTCCTGTTTTCACTCTGCACTAAATATCTTCACCGCCTGTCCTAAATCCACCACCACCGCTATTAAGACTATTGTGTTTTGTTTTGTTAACTATTTGTTAACACTGTAGCCAGTAACCATATGTCAGATATTGCTATCAACAATACACACAAACAAAAAAAACACGGGTCATTAATGAGCCTCTTTAAGATCAAATGTATGCTGAATGTAACAAATACTTAAATTAAATAACACACACTTGACACAGACAGCAGTAAAGCTCACAAGTCGATTTTACATTCCAAACTCTTTATCTGACTGAATCAAAATAAAAAACCTACAATGCATAGTTCATGAATCCTGGCCGAAACTTAAGATTTTAAAGCAAACATTCAAATTGAAATGTTTGCTTCTAGGGGTCCCTGGGACACAATATTTTGACATGAAAAAGTTTGAGCACCACTGATATAGCAACACGAGTCTTTCAGAAAACTGTAAACATTTGTAGAATCGGCCTCAGGTCTTAATGGGTTAACACAACAGAGTATACCACAAAATATCAGGACAACCACACATCCTGTACCCTCATCCTGAACAAAGGTGCACTACAGGGCTGTGTGCTTAGTCCAGCTTTCTTCACTAGCTCCTACTCTCTTCATAAACATATAATAAATATCTTTGTTTACAAGCACTGACGCACATCTTGTTTTGTTTTTTATCTTGTTCTCTATTGCTAATGGCCTCTGCGTTACCATATCATTGTATGCCTGCGATGATAAATAAAGTGTCTTATATTCAGGTATCAACATTGTATTCTCGTGAACCATGAATCTGTTATGTGATGATGTGTTTCTGTCTGTTCACTCCAACTCTTTCTGTAATAGTGAGTGAGTCTTAATTTTTAACCCATCTCACTCTTTTTTTTGAGTGGTGCAACCACTCCCTTACGGAGCTATGTGGGTGGCTGGCTGGCTGGGTGGGTGGGTATGAGCACGAAAATAGCATGGTTGTTTTTCACCACCTGTGCGCAACCTAACACACGCACATATTAACTATATATATTATGATTTTGGGTGTGCCAGTACAGTACAGTACAGTACAGTACAGTACAGTACAGTACAGTACAGTACAGTACAGTACAGTACAGTACAGTACAGTACAGGGTCCCCACACAGTAACTGTCATTTCTCAACCGTTTCGGACGTGGGGCGGCTCGCCGGAATCGGCCCGCCCCCCTGGGCATGTTTCTGGGGGTCTGGATGTTCTGGGGACCCCCCCCCCCCCCCCGGGGACACCCCGGGGACCCCCAGAGACCCCCACATGGTAACTCTCATTTCTCTACCGTTTCGGACGTGGGCCGGCTCGCCGGAACCGGGCCGGCACCTGGCTGTGGTCCTGTGGGTCTGGAACTTTTCCTTTACCTCTGGACTGCCCACTCTTCTACACTCCTCTCTCTTTCCTCCTACACGTTGCACTCTCTTTGCTCCCTCTCTGGGACACCCCTACACACACACGCACGCGCTAACGCAAGCATGCATGCATGCATACGCACGCACGCACGCGCGTGCGCGCATGCACACACACGCACACACAGACACCACACACTATATTCCAGGCCCAGGCTTCCTGTGTGTGAGTGCATGGCTCAGATTCAAAGCAAACATCAACTGAAAGGTTAACTCACGTTGTTCCTGCTGCCTTTGCCTTATTAAGATATTGGATGAGCTGTTGGCAGCTCACGCTGGGCCTCTACCATTTGGTTTGCTTTACTTCAAAGGTCACTTTGTCAGCGTCTCCCTCTGTCGAAGCTGGGAAGGACTGGGTGTGAGTTCTATACTGTTCGGACGGGAGAAACAATAGATAGAATATGTCTCATGGGTCGTAAAACGGTTGGCTGTGTTTTCTCTGAGTTCCATAGCGGTGCTAATGAAATCTCCCACCAGTGCATTGTTTCGCACGTATTGTGTGGATGTGGTATTCCTGGTGTGGGTGCAGCAATATTAAAGTGCAAGAAGACACTGTGCAAGATTACTTATAATGAGGCTAGTCATTTCTCACTGAAATGCGATAAAAGCCAGCATTCTTGTGTGGTGGGATGTCCCTTTTCAGTAGGCCCACCTCTTTACTTTAGTCTGTAGTACCGGTTTGAGTGTGTCAAACGCGTATATCTATTCTACGTCCGAGCATAGACATGGTAACGCCCCGCCTGCCTCTGATTGGCCTACCGACACTGCCGGAGGTGGATAGCTATATGCTGGATAGTCTGCCGTGAGGTTACTCCGTAGTGGGAAATAAATAAATAATACAAGTACGATATAATACAGAGAATGACAGCTTGGCACGCGCGACAGTAACTTTTATGTTTTGTAGAAGAGGCAAACTAATATATTGTTTATGTCGTTTATTTTACATGTGTACAGTGTAAACTTGAAACATTATTGTACTGTAAAACGGTCTCTTTTCCCTTGATCTTTATCTTTTTTAGTATAATAGTATTAGTTTACTATAATTAGATTAATACACGATAATCAACACTAACACTTCTATTTAGAACACACCCAAATCAAATCATACAAATACGTGTTCAATCAATCATTCAATCAAAGCAAACGGCATAAACAATATTAGTTTGCCTCTTCTACAAATATAAGTTACTGTTGCGTGTGCCAAGCTGTCATTCTCTTGTACTTGTATTATTTCCCACCACGGAGTAACCTCGCGTCTCGGGCGGGGCGTTACCATGTCTATGCTCAGACGTAGAATAGATATACGCGTGTCAAACTTGCGAACCCTTCAATTGTGTTCCTGAAAAAAACATTAACATCAAACTAGAGGCTATCTGTAATAGGGATGGGTCCGATTAATCGATAATCGTTAATAGGACCCAAAATCAATTATTAAAATTAATAATCGATTCTTTTTGAATTAAAATCTGTTGGAAAGGCAATATTGTCATCAAAACAGGACAGGGTTATAGGCCTACCAAAGTGTGCCTGGGATGTGTCTGTGTAACTGCATGACTGAGAAGAGTGTGAGTGTGAGTGTGAGTGTTCGTGGAGATTGACTCCAATCAAGATACAGGTTTGGAGGATTTAGCAGGTGTTGGGAATTTACCTAATCAGGCCTAGGCTGGGGTTGCTATGGTGATAAATTGGCTCAACACTGGTCCAGGGACCACCAGTGGTCCTTGAGGGGGTTCCAGGTGGTCCTCATCCAAAAGATGGCGTTAGTAACCAAATGGACCCTTATTAACTCTCAAGAGTTAAAATTATTGTTAATCATCTAAATCAGGGGTTCCCAAACTCTTTTGGCTTAGGTACCCTAAGCGGAGAATTTTTAATTTGTAGGGTTCATAAAAGAAAAAAAATCTTGAAAAAAAGAAAAAAAGAAAATCGTTAATATTGAATTATACAAATCGATTTTAATTTTAGACACATTTACACATCCCTAATCTGTAACATTATCTCTCTCATCTGTCTGTCTGTCTGTCTGTCTGTCTGTCTGTCTGTCTGTCTGTCTGTCTGTCTGTCTGTCTGTCTGTCTGTCTGTCTGTCTCTCTGTCTCTCTGTCTGTCTCTCTGGGTATGCAGGGTGGCCAAGGCCCTGAAGGTGGCGCTGTATGAGACTCCTACCGGTTGGAGGTACTTTGGGAACCTCATGGACTCTGGCCGCTGTTCTCTATGTGGAGAGGAGAGCTTCGGCACAGGTGTGAACAGACCCACTCACACTACCATGCACACATCACGTCATAACTAACTACACAGAGACACAACTTCCTCATGCACACCCACAGAGACACAACGGGTTCCCAATATTCTCTTGTGCCCGGATATACCCAGAATATAAACCTATTTTAGGTGTGCCCCGATAGAATCCAGTGGAGTTGTAATAAAGCACCCTGACTGCAGCGTAGAGGCCTAATAGATTTTGAGGGCTATGACCCTTTCTGCATGTGTAAATAATCCCCATTCTTCTGCTATAAAAGGAGACAGGAGCTCCCTGAATCACTAACACACACACACACACACACACACACACACACACACACACACACACACACACACACACTCTCAAGCAAGATTAATCATGTTTCATATCCCGTTGTGAACGATTCACCTAAAATGTTGTCTCAATCTACCGCACTATTGCTGTTTTTGACTACAGTCTGCCCTGCCCTCTCCCTGCTTTCCCCACCTCTGTTCATGTTTATGTTTATTAATTAATTATTAGCAGTGCTGCCTCTTCTCCCTCACTCTGACTCATTCACTATATATATATATATATATATACACACACAGTATACCTGCATAGGTACATAAATAAAAACATTACAGACACACGCACGATAAAGAGAAAGAGAGAGAGAGAGAGAGAAATAGAGAGAGAGAGAGAGAGAGAGAGAGAGAGAGAGAGAGAGACAGAGACAGAGAGAGAGAGACACAGAGAGAGAGACAGAGAGAGAGACACAGAGAGAGAGACAGAGAGAGAGAGAGAAGTAGAGAGACGAGAGGACCAAGGGGGTTTACATCTAGTCTATCCATGTAAGGCCATAAACTCAGAAGGAGCGCTGAGTTCTAAATCTCCAAGGCTGCACTCAACTTGTGCTCCTCAGTAGTGCTAATGTACGTCCTCAGTCCCTCAGCTTAGACAGACATTAATTTAACAACAAATGGCAAATCTTGATAAATGTGTTTTCTAAGTCGATTTCCATCCTTCTTAACAGAGGAAGCCCAGACTACTGCGTAGCTGAAATGAAATGCCCCTTTGTTTTTAATGGACTGGAATAGAAACAAAAGTGAATGTTAAAAAATATTTTTTGCATTTTCTTTTTTTTTTCCATGATCTTGACATTTTCCATGATACATTCTTACATTTTAATTAGCATATCAGCACTATAACTTTAGACATTCTGTCATCGGAATTTTCTGTCATCGTATTTTCTGTCCCCTGCCTGTATCTCCTCAGTGCCTGCACTGCCTGGACTAATTGATCTGAATTTGCACACTCGCATTGACCATTAGCTTATGCAGGGCACTGCGAAGCCCTTTTTCACTTTACCAAATTGTACACAATTATTAGCGTTTTTTTGGGAAACTGTTTAACTCTATGACCGCAGTTTTCACTGTGCCTGGCCACGTACGTGCACGTCTCCACATGTGGCCACGTACGTGCACGTCTCCACATGTGCGCATGCATGGTTGGCCACGTACTGTACATATGGGTCCCCAGAGGAGTATAGTTCTGCATTAGCATTAGCAGCATGTTGGGAAGGGATGAGTTTATAGGGCTTCATTCAGTGTCCATTTCTTTCTTAACGATTTGTAACGGATGGCAACTTGAATGTTAACAAATATAAAGAAAATGTAAATATATAAATAAACATTCTCTTTGAAGGGTCAGCCATATTATTGTAGTTCATGGAAAGTTAGAGGCGGCTATAAGGTTTCTGCATTATAGCAATGTTATGTTTCACATAACATTGCTATGATCCCACACACAATAGTTAAGAAGTGTGTGTGTGTGTGTGTGTGTGTGTGTGTGTGTGTGTGTGTGTGTGTGTGGGTGTGTGTGCAAAAGAGCGGTTGAGAGGAGGGCGTGATTTTAAGAGAATGAGAGGTATAGGGAGAGGGAGGGAGGGAGAAGTAAAGTGGGAGATTAAACATTGGCAACTGTCAATTTCCTAACAGCTGTATAGCGCTAGAGCTGGTCTGACTGGCATGTGCACCTGCTGTTTTCCATGTCTGTACAATTTAAAATAATGTTCTATATAATGTACAGCTGGGATGATATGATGCAGTAGGTTACTTGAATGTTAATGTGTATTCTCTCTTTCTCTCACTCTCTCTCTCTGCCTACCAAGATAAGATGGTGGCTTGGGAGAGATGCTCACATTTGCTTATATGGTTTGAGTTTTTATCAAATTCTCCAGATGCAAAGAGAGAGAAAAAGAAGAAAACACAGATAGCCTATTCATTTCAAACCTATTGACAGGGATTCCTGTACGAGATAGCTTTACCACTGCAGCTGTCTTTGAGAACAGACTGATAACTCCCCCACTAAGAGATGTTATGAACATAAACTGTATGTATGTGCGATTGTGCGCGCGCGCGTATGTGCTTGTTGGTATTTATGGACGATGAGTCACTAAGCCTAAGTGTTCCACCCCTTAACCTTTTACTTCACTCCTGGTGTATGCGTTATTATTACTACTTAGGTCCAAATGAACCCAAGGGTCCATGTCCATTTGGGTCCATTCTTACACTCACACTCACACTGGGGATTTCACTGTGTAGGATAGTTGCATAAGTGCAGGATTGTCATTTAGCATCCAGACAGAGAGGCCGCGATCAGAGCCTTGGTGTGAGGGAGCGAGACCTCAGGAGAAGAGTACAGTATCCAGTGTTTACTCCTAGGCCTCCATAAACACACTGGCAGCTGTTAGATGCTGCTTGGTGTTGAACTGATGGCAGATTATGTGTTATCTGTTCCACTAGTCAACTGCTAGACCGCTGCCACAAATAACAACGCTGTGTTAGTTGTTTGTTTTGGTTTGTTTTGGTTAGTTCCCTAACATGAGTCTATAGCAAGCACTTCAAGTAAAACAAACCAGTATCCTGCTGGATACGTGGAGTTACATTTTATATGTGGGTTTTTTTTATGATCCCCCCCCCCCCAAAAAAAACCACATGATCATCAGGTATTATGGTATACTAGGACAAAGATTTATTTTTATTTTTTCAAAAAAGTGTTCAGAAAGTGTTAAAAAATGTTTTATGTGGCCACACCCACCAGTTAAGTTTTCACCTTAGCACCTTAGCACCACCCACCTGAACTTAAGCCTCGCCCCCAGGTGTGTGTTGTATGATAATGGGGGGAGGGGTTAGAGTTATGATGTCACAGTTTTTTTTATTTTGACTCAAAGGCTTTCAGCTTTCAGGAAGAAACAAAACATACACAGGGAAGACATATTTGAATATTTTAACCACACCTGGTGGTCTATTGTCCACATG
>NC_136793.1:26481752-26769252 GCF_951216825.1 Electrona antarctica
CATTTTCATTCAGGCTACGGACATGTAATATGAAAGTGTCTTTTTGACTCCATCTCATCATGATCATACTGCATTCTCACTAGCACCACCAAGCCTGTACCCCCTCCAAAAGCTACAAAGGACCTGTTGAAGTGTTCAACACGCTCCTTGACATCATCAGGCATGGGTCCATGTGTTGGAACGACGAGCGATAGAAATACAAATGAAAATAGTTTTTAGATTCTAGAAAATATAGAAAATAAAGTCTAGCGTTAAAAAGAACTGGGAACTGGCTGGTGACAAGACGAGAATCAATTTCTCTTATACAGGCAGGAATTGTGTGAAGAGAGAAGGGGAGTGGAAACATGATTGATGGACGCTTCAATGCACCATTGGAGCACTGAAAAAAGGAGAAAGATAACTCCCCACTAACAGATGTTTTTGTAGCTTTTGTAGCTCGTCACGCGGTGACAAATGTTCGGCGTTGTATTATTATTATGTTGCTGGCTTTCATTGAAAATGGCCTGTAGCTTTGTTGCTGCTAGTGTGAACTAAGATGAAGGACACAGGTTTATAAGACTCATCACAAATTCATCCATCAGTCCACTGGTTGTCAACGTGTGGTCTGGCGACCCACACAAGTCCTTTAGTTTAGGGGGTTCCAGGATGTCCCCATCAAAATTGATTGATATAGTTAGGAACCAAATGGAATTGGAATCAGAATCAGCTTTATTGTCACATCACAGTTTTACAGGTAAAAAGGTGGGTGAAATTCGTTTTTCTGCGTAGTTCCCAAAAAGAGAGGAGGGGGAAGTTTAAGGGCCCCAGACGGAGATCACCGTCAAGTTCAAGTTCACGGTCAGTTGCCAGAGACGGAGATTGATAAATAGGACGGAGATTAATGATATCAAAACCGGTCGCATCGCTCCACAGCCTAGGAGCGCTTGTTGCCCAATCCTCGGTGTTGCACAACAGTGACACGTCATCGAAAATGTTCCCTGCCTGTTTAGCAGACGAAAACGAAAATCTTAAAACGTTCATAACTCGTGATCTAAATCATCCCGTCTAATTATGAAAAAAGATCCTGTGTTAGACGGCGGGCTAGTCGCGATAGATTTATTCTTACCTCCCGTTGTTGTCGATCGACTCTAGAGTGGTGTGGCTATTGTTAGCTGCTACACAGACATTCACAACAACTTCCGGTCCGCCGGTAAAAGTGGTCCGGGCGCTATAAATGATGGGCACATTTTATTAATGGATTAAATAGGCCCGGGCCCTCAAGGTGTTAAGGAGATCAAGGCAGGAAAATAAATAAAGTTTGAGCACTTTTGTCACAAAAAATACAGGTAACGTTTTTTCTTCTGTGTGGGTCTTAGATATATATACAAGCTTTTGCTACAAACGGACCGTACAACCAAAGGGTCTCTTATCTTATTTACAGGCTTTTGCTACAAACTGTACAGCCGAACGGTCTCTTAGCTATTTCCACAAAAAACATATTTCCACATAATACCTGAGATAAGACATATAAAGGTGCCTGAGCATAGCAGCCGCTGAGTACTGTGTATTTAAGGACATTAGTCAAGGTGCTAGGACATGGATTAAGGTGCAAATAAGTGCATGTCAGCTGCATAGCGGGCTGACATTGGTATAATCCACGAGTGGTGTGAGGTAGAGCAAAAAAAGGAAGAAAAAAGTGAAGTACCTTGTCCCTGGTATTAGTCCATAGGTGGTTCAAGGAAGAGCTAAAGTCCTACTAGTCCCTGGAATAATCGACAGTAGGTTCAGGAAGAGAAAAAAATGGTTTAAGGTCAGCCTAATGTCATTGCCTGTCATCAGGCCTCTGAGCAAGACTCATGCCTTGCTCAGCGTTCTGATGACAGACTCATGCCATGTTTCAGCAATCTGACAGCTGTCGGATGCAAACTGTTCCTCAGCCTGGTGGTGCTGCTCTTGATACTGCGATAGGCTCCCTTGCCCTTCTGCGGGCGTCGTGAGGAGTTGGACTCTTGCAGGTCTGTAACTCTCAGAGTTAAATTAACACTGACAATGTTAGTCCCAGAGATAAAAATAATAATAATAATAATCATGCCAAATGAGGGTCCGTTGCCTAATGCATATGCATATCAAACTGGGGGAACTCATGATTAAAAAGATTGAGAATAACCAAATAAGTCAACCAGCTTTATCTCTGGCAGCCAACCACAGTTGTAGCAATCTGAGAACCCAACGTCAAAAAATAAAGAAAAAGCAGTGCCCTCTTTTCCTTTAATTTGAGTGTGTGATGTGAGTCAACAGTCTGTCTTGAGAGACTACAGTTGTAGTAACTAACCCAAAACATCTAGCTCATATAGGTTATGAGACATGCTAAATGGAGGGTGTTGACATGGTTGAAAATGCCTTTTTTTCACATCTGGGCCAGTGCCCAGAAATGCACACCATTGACATTATGCAAGGTTTGCTAAAAACGTCTAGTGTGAGTTTAAGGTAGCCATCATGCATTTCAAGTAAAGTACTGAATAATACAGAGTTCATGATCACTGGTATGTTTAACCAAGACTTCACTAGGTCTGTGGGGGTGATCAACAACAGGGTCTGTGAAACATACAGTGACAGTGCCATCTAGTGGATGTTTGTAGTTCCTGTATTTGAGGTTGTTACTTATGTATAAATCACAATCTCATTCTTCTTTTGACTGTGTCTGTATGTTGTTTAAAATGGCATCAACAGTCTTCATTAATCATTATACTATTATACTTTATTCTCTAGATGTTTTTAGGTAAAGATTCTTTCTTGTGTACTTCTAGGGTCTAAGGATCGTCTTCACAGAAGCATCCCGTCTGGTGTTTCGGCTAAGTGGGAGTGGAGGAGGTGCTGGGGCCACTATTCGCATCTATGCCGAGAGCTTCGAGAGAGACCCTGAGAGACATAACAGAGAGACACAGGTAGGTGTGTGCATGACATGTGCCCTGGTGAGACATTGTGGTTGGGATCTACAGTGCATATTGTGCTGTAGCTTGTATATCCAAAACTATTGCTTTTCAGGAAAAGGAAAAAAGAACCAATGTATACAATGTAGTTATTATTTAGTCACAAAAACTCTTGTTAATACTGTTTAACCGGCCCAGGCGGTGGCGTAACCGTCTGGGCACCCGACTGGTAATAAAAATATCTTCTATCTATACTGTTTAATAGTTAAATATTTATAAAACTCACAGACAGACAACCCAACATCCCTAACTTTAAAAAAAAAAAAAATGAAAATAGCAGACCAGATCACTATCCTGCTTTCCTACTTCCTACTATCCTACTACTGTCCAGAGATATTAGGCTCCTAGTACTATCCTACTACATCCTTTCTTTTTGCCAACGGCTGATTCGGTCTGGCTTATTAGCCAGGCTAACTACATCCTACTACTGTCCAAAGATATTAGGCTCCTAGTACTATCCTACTACATCCTACTACTGTCCAAAGATATTAGGCTCCTAGTACTATCCTACTATAATTCTAGGAAACCTGTCTATCTTTCTATCTGTTCTCAACAGTTTTTCTTCTCAGTTGGTTGACAAATAGATCATCTGAAATTGCTCATGGGCGTTGGCCATTGGGCATATGCAGGGTGATGAAGCCGATTCTTCACTTTTCCCAAACATAAGCTGTTAGCATTTCTGTGAACTCTGCTGTGGGTGGACATGGGTGGAATGACTCATGGGAGCAGTCAGTGTCAGGGTTAATTGATTGGCAGGTGTTTCCAATTGTCAAATAGCTGTTTATAGTAACATTTGTGTATCTGGGCTCAGAGCTATACAAGTGTGCACACATAACATTAGAGAGAACGCCAGCAGAGAGAGAGAGAACTGCCTCAATGCCATGGTGCAAAGTTACAAGCAACTTTGATTTAAATACATAACAAGCAGCGCACACACACAGCAAGGCTGGGCTGTAGCCTGCAATATATAGACTTGTGTTTTTGAAAATGTGTTTTTGTTCAATATTAAAACATAGAAGCTTTAATTACAAAACGCTATCAGTAACAACCCACAGCAGGACTCAGCATAGTGCACACTGCACACTACAGTGACATAACAACCAACTGGCAGACAGGGGCTTTTTGAGTGGTGCAGCCACTCCAAGAAACAGCAATGTGTGTCCCTTTGTACGTTTGTATGTATTGTATGTATGTATGTGTGTGTGTGTGTGTGTGTGTGTGTGTGTGTGTGTGTGTGTGTGTGTGTGTGTGTGTGTGTGTGTGTGTGTATGTATGTATGTATGTATGTATGTATGTATGTATGTACAAAGTGGTGCTGTTGAGCTTCACACTGTGCACAGCTCTATGATGGGAAGCTGAGTTTTTAGCAGCCATTACGTGATTTTGGGTGTGACAGTAGGCCTACAGTACAGTGACAGTACAGGTAGAGAGACCCCCTGGGATCCCCCACACGATAACTGTCATGACCCCCCGGGGCCGCCCACATGGAGTTGCACCACTCAGTTCACACGGGTGTGATTTTTACAGTTATGTGGCCATATGATACTCATGCATGTTTCTCCATAGTGGGTTGGTATGTTGATCTGAAAATAATTGATGATAATTTTTAACTTCTCCCAAATGTAAACTGTTTATTAGCATCTGTCATTATGGGCGTTGTAGTGCCATTTGTGGCCCCAAGAATCAGAATTATTGTCACATCACAGTTTTACAGGTAAAAGAAGTTTGTGCGTAATTCCCATTGTGTAATTTTTTCCAAGAAAAACAAAGAAAGGGAAGAAGAGAGGGGGGGGGGGTATCAAGGCAGGAAAAGAAAGACAGTTGAGAGTTTTACTTTTTACCCAAAAAGTACAGGTACAGTAAAGGGTTTTCTTCCGTGTGGGTCTTAGCTATTTACAAGCTATTTATTTGCTACAAACGGTACAACCAAAAGTTATCTTAGCTTATGTACAAGCTTTGCTACAAACTGTACAATCAAAGGGTCTCTTAGCTTTTTCCACACAAAAAAGCACAGCAGCCGCTGTATACTGTGCATTATACACATTATTCAAGGTGCTAGGACATGGATTAAGGTGTGTGTCAGCCACATAGAGGACTGACATTGACATTGGTATGATCCGCATGTGGAAGGAAGAAAGAGTCAAGTACCTGCATGTCCATGGTATAGCCTACTGTAGTCCACTGGTGGTCCAAGAGTCAAGTACCATGTCCATGGTATAGCCTACTGTAGTCCACTGGTGGTCCAAGAGTCAAGTACCATGTCCATGGTATAGCCTACTGTAGTCCACTGGTGGTCCATGGTATAGCCTACTGTAGTCCACTGGTGGTCCAAGAAGAGTCAAGTACCATGTCCATGGTATAGCCTACTGTAGTCCACTGGTGGTCCATGGTATAGCCTACTGTAGTCCACTGGTGGTCCAAGGAAGAGCTAAAGCTAAAGTCTCAAGTATGCACATTGTGTTTGGGTGCGCACATCCCTGAGTATATGGACTATTGCTGAAATGCCGTTTACATTAAGGGTCAATTTGTACACTCTGGAACACATTTGTTATCTATAGCCTATTGTTATGGTCCATGGTGCTATGGTCCACTATGTAACAGTGTGTTTTGTTTGCTCACCAATGGAATTTCACCCACGTATTTTATACCTGTAAACCTGTGATGTGACAATAAAGCTGATTCCAATTTTTATTTTTTTATTTTTTTCGTCTTTAATTCTTTTTGCCCTATAGACTTTGGACTGGAGCACCAGTTCCCTATGTTGTTATTTATTTATAGACAGCTATGTGTGTCCTTGGCTGTGTCTCTGAGTCCCTGGGTCCCTGTGTCTGAGCACGGAAATGGCATATTGTCACCACCAAGTGTCACTGTTGCGCAGCCTAACACACCACCAAGTCTCACTGTTGTGCAGCCTAACACACACACACACACACACACACACACACACACAGGCCAGGGAGGAGAGCTTGTACAGTACAGTACAGTACAGTACAGTACAGTACAGTACAGTACAGTACAGTACAGCATAAGTACAGTTCAGCACCACTCACTTCAGACGGCTCTGAGTTTTGTTTGACATTTGGGATAGGTGATGAACTTTAACCATACTCATGGGCTTGCAATTAAAGATCCGGTTCTCATGTCAAGATTTATTTAAATAAACCAACAAGTGTGTGGATGAGTATGTTTGTCTGGGATTGTAAGATATTGATTGATTGATTGAAAATTGTATTAACAGTTTGCAGAATTACAGTACATTTCAAGCACAAACTCAATACAAAGGCTGTTAACTGTGAGTGGACGACCCAATTAAGCATTACACTTGTTTACAACAGGGTCCACCATGTTCAATTCATCAAAACATTTAGAGACGTACAAATAGACACTTCTATATAGACAAAGAACAGTACAGGAATTCATCATAATAGAGGTAAAAAGGGAAAAGAAACATATACAGTGAGGGGAAAAGGGGGGGGGGGGCGGTGGGGGGGATTCAGATTTTACGGGGGCCAGTTTCGAATTGCAGCCATCCGTAGGTGCCCTTTGAGAGCGGTTTTGAAGGAGTCAAGGGATTCGCATGTCTTAATGACTGTTGGTAGGGCGTTCCACATTTTGGTGGCATAGGAGCGAAAAGAATTTAGTCCCTTGTTTGTGCCGAATCTGGGTTGAACATGATTCGTTGCACTCCCTCTGGTGTTGTGGGTGTGGACTTCGTTAACATTAAGGAAGTATCTACACAGGTACATGGGTATCTTGGTGGAGTATCGAATCTTGTGGACCAGACCCATTGCAAGATGCTGTACTCTGTCGCCGACCCTAAGCCATGCCAGTCTGTCAAAGTGGGCAGGGGTGAGGTGGGTTCGGGGGGTGAGGCCAAGTAGGAGCCTGACCAGTTTGTTTTGGGAGGTCTGGAGCCTAGTTTTAAGGGCCTTTGAGGTGCTGTGGTACCAGGAGGTGCATGCATAGTCAAAGAAGCCTTGTACAAGGGCTCCTGTTAGATACAGTATGACTTGAAGTGAAGTGCTGGATGACTTGCTCCGGTAGTTGAACTAACAGTGTAAATCTGTAGTTGTTTAGACTGTGCCATATTATATTGTTCTCTAAATTGCTTCTTGGTGTGTGTTATACTGTATTGATCGTTTCTATGGTTGGACACAAGTATTATCTTTATCATTTTCAATACATCTCCGTGGGTGTGACTTTATGTTGTTTTTCACAGATTCCCACAGCTGTTAAAACAGTTCATGTCAAATAATTCTTACTTTATTCTCTGTTAATATTGAAGCTTTCTGAAACCCTACTATTCACCTAACTGTTTCATTCGTGATGTCCATGTCTGTTATCTTACTGAACCCAAACCTTGACCAATCTATCATCAATTGATCATAAATTTCATTCGTAATCACTCCAGTCTGTACATCAATGAATGATTAGACAACATAGTGACGGTTATTAGACTAGACTTTGGCGTCCTTTGTGGCGCAGGGTAAAGTTCCTGATCACCACTGTGGAGACAGGGTTTTGATTCCTCTGCAGTGCCAGGCGTTCCAATGAACACATTTGGCTGGGTCCGCGGGAGTGTAGCTGTCTGTCTGTCTGTCTGTTGCATCACTGAAAGGAATTCACCTGACAATAAAAACTGCTGGGTCATTTATATTGCTCACTGCCTGACAAGGAATGACAGTAAAAGATGATACGCACTAAGCAAACTCAGCACTGAATGTCAATATAAGTGTTGTTGTTATGAATGTTGTTGAAGCCGTGCAGTCGATAAATAATAAACACTGTAAGCAGAGTTCTGTGTGGGACAAAAATGTCGTTTTTATTTTTAATATGCTTTTGCAACACCAAGATCCAGATCATCCTGGCACCAATGATGACTAAGCATGGTCTGTTTCCTAATGGCTATTTTTTTTTTAATGTTTTTATTTTTTTACAGTTTAGTGAAGTAGGTTAGTGTTTTTGGTATACTGTACTGATATCATTAATGAATAGTTGGTTTTGTGCACTCTTATGTACCTGTACACAAGATATAGAATAAAGTGCAACCTTGATGTTGATAAAGTGGACTAATGTCATTGGATAAGTGAGTTTCCAATTGACGTTGACCTTGTTTTGATCAGGCGTGGAGTAATACAAGTCTACTCTCATTTGGTTATGTTCTTATTGTGTACAATGGACATGCTCAGTCTCTCATGATGATGTGCATAGTACTACTGTGTACTGCATGCTAACTTTGCTTGGCATCTCATTAGGCCTTTAGGTGGAAATTTGCACACACAAAAAAACATGTTTTGTGAGCTTCTATATCTGCTATTTGTTGGACAATAAAGTATATAGGGCTTAAGTGGTTAAATGTGTTTGGAGTTTGAGCCCATCAAGCAAGCCTCATTATTCAAGTGTAAAACTGTCTAAAACATTTTTATGATGAGGTTAACAGAGGTTAGCTGTCTATGAGAGACACACACATGGACAGACAGGATGCAAAACATAGTCTCTGTCACACCTTCGGCCTGGCGGAGACAAAAAATAACTATGAAAGTTATTTTGCAGCCATTTTTTAAGAGCTGTTTTAAAAGTGGTTAGAGTGGCACTTGTTTCCTTAGGAAAATCATTCCATTGCACTGCTGCACTGTACGTTTCTTACTATTCTTACCTATGACGTTATCACCCACCATTTTTAAGTAGTCAAACAAATACTTTGGAACCATTTTTGTTACTATTTTGATTCTCTTCTCCATTATTTTCCTTCTTTTGTTCTTTCCTTTTGTTGTTGTCGTCTGTTATATTTTAACAAGCTTACTATGAGCTTTATCACACCATGGGGTGAGTGGGAGGCTGGTTGAGGGATGAAAACTGCATAGTTGTCCTGTAAATGTATTGCAAAGTGTGAATTTTCTGACTTCTGCATCCTTAATGATACATGAATAATTCATTAATTTACTGCTGTTGAACAGTTGTCGTTCCACCTACAGAGATAGACCTTCATGTATTATTTGTGTTTCTTAATGCAGGTAGTGCTGGGACCCCTCATTGCTATCGCTCTGAAGATCTCAGGCATCCATGAGAGGACAGGCCGCCGTGGCCCCAACGTCATCACCTAAGAAAACAGCTAACTATAAATTATGCAAACATGCTGGCACAAATACATACATGCATGCATTCACCCAGTTACACACATGCACACACACACACGTGCACAATGAATGCATTGCACACATATACAAACAACACACACAACAATCAATTTACCTGTAATGCTCTGCCATATTTTACTTCTTCTCACATTTCTGCCTTTCCTAATTTCCTGAAATACTGCAAACGGTATTGTCTCTACTGTTATATCCAAAGAAGCAAGCGTTGAAACTAAAAATGAAATGAATGAATGTAAAATATGGTGATTTGCATATACTTTTGCTATGAATCAATTATGCCAAAATGTTTTGTGAACTTAGCAAATATCTATGAACATGCCTTTTATTTTTGTGCCTTATATTTGTCTGAAGGAATGTATGGAGTCATCCACTAGTTTTTTATATTCAGTTTATGCAGCGCTCACCTTTCACTCATAAACCACAATGCTTTTCCTTTTTTTCATACAGTATTCAAACCCTGTAACAAAGCTGACATTGCCTCTCAACTATCATAAAAAAGGAATTTAAAAAACAATTCTGTGATGTCTGATACCGAGTAAAAATTGTGTATATCTTAGACTGTTATGGGTTAAGCCTTAAGACGTTGCACTTGCCTGTATTTTACTACACAGTAAAACCCTGAGTGTTAAACCACACCAGTTGTAATTCCTTGGGACTAAACCGTTTTAAGGTCAACCACACCAATGCAACTCCTGGCAACTCATTGAGTTGCATTAATTGGTGTGGTTGACCTTAAAACGGTTTTGTCCCAAGGAGTTGCAACTGGTGTGGTTTGGGCTTTAGAGTTACATTTTGAATTGAACTCTTGGAGTTAAATTAACCCTTACAAATCTAATGTCACACGTAAGGGTCCATTTTCACACTGTAGTGTGTGTACTACTAACATGTGAAGTCCACATTACCTGATCAATAAGCCACAGGCTACACTTCTGGAATGGTGAAGAAAACTCTACTTCAAGAGTGGAAATACCACATAGACCTTTTGTTTCCTTATTCTGTTTGTGGGGAAGCAATATAACAATATTTAAATTGTTTATTTTTTAATCCAAATAAAAACCTTTGCGTGTAATCCTCTCTCAGACTTTAGTGACTACGGTCTAATTTAACCACTTTAACACTAGCGTCCCAATGCAGAAAAGTTAGTAAGTAAGCTCAGACGTATAGTCTGGTGAGACGTAGGAGGACCCTAGGCAGGAAGCAAACCACAAACAGAGGCAATCCCCCAAGAACACACAAGGCAGAGAGAGCCTCCTGTTGGCTCTGGCATAAGAGAAAGGACAATAGCTGGAAGCCTGGATGAGAGGGGCAGTGCTTTTGCCAATTACTGCTGCTGACCCTGCAGGGTCGAAACACTGAAGGTTGGGGACCACCTGATGACCTCTCTTCCAAGCCAAGGCTAGCCCGACCGGGTCATACCAAAGTCTCATACCCAGTCTCAGGGCGGACACTAACCACAAGGCCACTGAACTGGTTAGAATAGGGACATACTGTATGTCATAATAGTTGACATATAAAATAATGTATTAATTATGTCATAATAGGTGAACATCCAGACAAAATAGCAGATTTAGATTTAGTAGATCATAACATTGTGTGTGTAGAAGGGAAAAAAGGCCTGGGTCAAGGATAGACCTCTAGAAGTGGTACTCTATGACAAGTGAAGAGACTCAGTGCAGAGATTCAATGCAACATTTGTTTATGGACAAAAGATTATCAGCCTTTGATCTGCTGTGCACAGCACCTGCTTGTGATCTAAGTGTGACCGTATGTGTTAAAGTTGTTTGTGTGGAGATAAGATACAGAGTTGATCTTTATGCAGTGTCACTCACACAGAGAACAGGAACTCGTAAACTCTCTGATTGCAGTCATTAAGTGCTGACGATTTGCCAGGATATCCGTAAGGATATGATAATTTAGTCAGACAGACAGTATGTTTAAGCTATTACAGGTTATTGAACCCACTCATCTAGTTGCAACAGGAATGACATAGTTTATTGCACACAATGGTATTAGATACTCTGTGTTGTCCAAACATAATTTGGATATAGACTACAGTGCAGGTCAAGTAAGACTGAACATGCTTTTTTCAATCCAAGCATATAGGATTCATTGATCTAAGACAACATTGCTGTATTGCATACATTTAAAACCATTTCAGCTGAGGAACCCAAGGACAATACAACATCCCTTCAGAAGCCTGCAACTGACAGTGTTTTGAGAACAAAAGTCATGTCAGAAGACAGTTCTGGGCCCATTGACAGTACAGTAGGTTAAGATGAAGACAGTTCTGGGCCCATTGACAGTGCAATACAGTAGGTTAAGATGTGCTCGCTGTCTCTTCTGGTCATGGCCTGGGTTCCATCAGATCTCCAATGTGTGCCTGTCAGACTTTTTATCCTCTGTTTCAATACAGAACGAATACCAAGTAACACAGTGAGTTATCAAGTCAACTGAATGCAGTGTTTCTAGGTTCCGTAACTGGCCACTGGTTCATAGCACAGACATGAGGTCAACGTTCCTGTTGGCCATCATTTGTCCATGGCATCCATGACACCTCATGTTTGGAATTTTCCAGAAGTCCTAGTCAGTCATATCTACGTAGGCTCCGTGATCCAATCCAACCCTCCCTAATCTGTCCAAACAGACACTACTTCCTTCAATGTCTGGGTGAGTTGTCATACACTTGTGATGCTCGCCGAAAAATGTGTTATTTTCGGCAAGCGACCCATATCGTACAATGAAATATTCATTAGGCTACGGCTTCCCGCTGCTCCTCTGCACCTGCAGCCAGGCGTCCCTGGAGGCTAGTCTGTGTCTGTACGTAAGGAGGAGGCTGCTCCCAGCTCCACGCGCAGTCAGGGATCTCACAGTCATGCTGCGTGTACAGAGGAGGGGCTGGGCCCATCGTCAGGCTTTCCTCATCGACCACCACCATGGAGTCAGTAGCTGTGTCATCGTGGCTCCCCTGGGACTCTTCATAAGATGGAGGGAATGAGCTAGGTCTGGAAACAGGGGAACGATAATGTATTGTAATTGCTGTCGAGCATGAACATTGTACAGTGCAACTGCCTCGGTGTAAAACGTGTACATCTGTGGTGGATAGGCATGCAATATTTTCACCTGCCTTTCTTTTGAAAGAAATAGCAAGGAATTTAACTGAATTATTTAATTGTCATTGCACGTGCCATGAAATTAGGCTACTATTTGCAACCATGCCAATGCACACAAAACAAATACATAAGAATAATATTATAGGCTTATGATGCATGCCTCATCTCATACACTTCAATACTGATCACACTGCTCAACCTCAACCTTGATCTAACCCTTCACTCCTTATATTTCGGTTTACTTTTATATATTTACTTTTTTTATATATATACTGTATCTTATCTTATTCATACATTCATTTCACTTATCTTGTTGTATATAATTTGTTCCTGTGTATGAGAACCATGCATCAAGTCAAATTCTTTGTATTGAATTCTGATGGCCAGCCAGCCTTACCTGTCGATCGTGTAGATGTGGACCTGTCGGTGGTGTGGAGTGGTGCAGCCTCTGCCTCCCCTCTGGTTAATCTTGATCTTCATGCCGTGGCAGACGGCCCAGGACACTCCAGTGAGCATGGCCAGAAAACCGCAGGCGATCAAGACATAGGCCAGGATGACCCTTATGGCGTAGTGGTATTGGTTGATCTGCAAGGACATCAGGTATGCCCCCGCACAGCTCAGGAGAAACCCCACCACTGGCAACACAGCACAGGCCAGGGAGCACAGCTGCTTTCTCACATTCATCATCATCATCATCAATGCTTTTTGGAGTCTCCGACTCCTTTTGTTCTTTTTCCTCTGCTTTCCCGCCTTCTTCTGAGGGTATCTCTGTGTCTTCACTCTTTCTTGGTCAGATACAACGTTTGCTAACTTTGAAAAACTCACTTTGAAGTTTGAAGATATATAGGTTACAGTAGGTAGGAATATGCATGAGGTTGCTGGGGTTGCTGGAAGCGTTTTGTTATGCTGATCTCTAGCTGTGCCTAGAATTCAAATGCTGATCAACACAGGATGAAAACTAAACGGTAGAAACGTCAACACCAAGATCAGCTGCAAATGAGAGCATGTGAGCGGGTGCTTTATGCCATGCAGCACACTGACGGGGGAGGAGGAGTGGTGTCATGCTCCCGCCTGCTTGGTTGTCTATTAACCCATTCAACCCCTACTATTTTGGCGTGTTTATTATGGTCTCTCTCTGAGTTTGCAGTGAGTGGGCCATTCCTTCTCTCTGTGATCATTCTGTGTGTGTGTGTGTGTGTGTGTGTGTGTGTGTGTGTGTGTGTGCACGTGCGCATGCAAACATAATTGTACAGTAATAAAGTTAGCAAGAATGAGAGATATCTAACTAATACTTTTAGTAGTGAGGACGGAGAATTGAGGATGGAAATTGGAACGAAATTGGAATGGAAATTGGCGCTGTGATTGGACATTGTGATTGGTTAGAAGGTGTGCCATTCTGCACTGTCATTGGCTGAGCATAACGAGTGTGCCACGGCGATACCCATTATATATAAGTGGCAGATAGAGGGGGGGAGAGAGAAGAAAGAGGTAGGGATTGGGTATGTCATATCCCCGAACTGGTATGGATATAGATATAATTGGAGAGAGTGAGTGAGTGAGTGAGTGAGTGAGTGAGTGCGATTTATGATGTATTACACACACACACACACAGTACAGTATGTATGTACTGTATATCGTGCTAACAAATTCTTTATCACTTATATTTTATACACATTGTGCATTTACAGTGCATTCATTTCCTGAATATTGTTCAATTTCCCCGCCAGTCAGAAACAAAGACTGTAAAGGGGATCAGAAATTCATAAATCAAGCCCCCTGCCCCACAGGTGATGGACGATGAGCTGCTCCTTGTGTGATAGTATGAGTGTGTCTCTCCTCCTCACACCCTCGGCCTCACCTCTATCTGGGAATGCAACACAATTATCAATGCTTGTATTGGCACTGAGTGAACCCTTTATGAACCCTTTTAGTCTTATCAGAGTCCTGTTAATCTTCTGGACTCAGGCTGTGTAGACACTCAGGTGTAGACAGTCAGGTAATTCAACACACACGCACACACACACACACACACACACACACACACACACACACACACACACACACACACACACACACACACACACACACACCTCTCTTTCACTGATGTCAGATATACGGCATCTTAATAGGGAAGTATGATCAAATAATGAGTGTTAATGGCAGGACAATAAATGTTGTAAATATAGTTGGAGATCCATGCCCCACCTGGCTATGCAATACCCGTTGTACCCGTGTCAGTGTCTGTATCAGGTATGCCCAAATATGGAGTGTTATGTTGTCAGAACAGGGTAGCTCCAAATATGGAGCCTGGGTAGGGGCCCTGTCCAGAGCCCGGGCAGAGGCCTTTTGTGGCTGTTCTGGACAACCGTGGGTCAGACGGGCACTCTCTGTGGGGGTGTGGAACGTGTGTTTGAATTTGAAGTTGGTGGGGCGAACGGTTCTCGAGTTACGTGGATTACAGACACACATACATATGGAGTTCTATGTCAGGCATGCCCAGATATGGAGTGTTGTGATGTCAGAAGAGGCCAGCTCCATATATGGAGCCTGGGCAGGGCCCTGTCCAGAGCCCGGGCAGAGGCCTTTTGTGTCGGTTCCGGACAACCTGGTGTCGACCGACTCGACACCAGGCACTGCACTCCCTGTGGGGGTGTGGAACGCGTGTGTCGAATTTGAAGTCGGTGGGGCGAACGGTTCTCGAGTTACGTGCATTACACACATACCGAAAGACAGACAGACGGACAGACATTCCATCCTTACCAATGTCATATTTACCGTACAGTCTTCATTTTGAGGGCCTATGCCCAGCTTTGTGTGTTTGTGTGAATAATAGCGATGATTTCATTGGCTGATCACCCCATAGCGATGATTTGATTGGTTGAGCAAATACTGTATATGAGCAAAGTACGTATTGAGGAAAAAAGTGAGGACAGAAAAGTGAAGACGGAAAAGTGAGGACGCATATTGTGGCCAGAATGAGATGATGTATGATGATATATGATGATAAGAGCGCCCCTCACTTCACACAGGTGTGATTTTTATGATACTATATTCACGATCAAGGACCGCACCACCAAATTATGAAGTTTAACAACATTTATTAACGAAAGGAAGAATGCATGAAACTATTAACACACGCTAGGCTTCAGGGATTTGCTGTGGCTCCCGGGCACAACGAACCCCCCTTAGGGACCTGTAAAAAAGGAGACGTTAGAGAAGGAGTAGGATGAGAATTAGGGTGGGGGGAGGGGTGATGAAAGTGAGAACAGAGAGAGAACCGTGGGTTGGACGGGGCCTTTATATACGGGTGGAGGTGACCCGATTGGAGGTGGCTTGATAGGAGGTGGAGGTAGCTGGATTGGAGGTGTGGTCCTGCTCCTGAACTTCAGCTATTGATGATACTAGACCTGTACATGCCCGTCGCAGTCGGCCTACTTGGGAGTTAGAGTGCAGAGTGTGTGTGAAAGGTGGAGTGTGTAAGTAAAGAAGATGTTAGAACAGGGCCAGGCCCTTTTCTGGCCATAATAGACCACTGAAATAATAACGAACCATAATACATGCAAACCAACCTTTAATTGTTGTTAACAGTTTTGTCAAACGGAAGTCCTCAATTTTAGACGTGTGTTGCTTTGTCGGCTATGTAACGATGGATTGTTGTCAGCCTGGATTCATTTGACACAGCACATAGCTGGAGATCTCTGGCTGTGTGCGTGTGTGTGAAGAGTGCAACCTGGCTGTGAGAAGTGGGCAAACTGACTGTGGAAAGTGTACTTGGCAATCAATTCGGCCCACTGGCAGAGCCTAATTGTTTGAGCCTCAATTCGCTACTGGAAATTGCACAGGTGAAAGGCGTTGGCCTCATTAGGCCCACTGGCAGAGCCTGACCAGAGCCTTTTGTGGTGGTTCTGGACAACCGTGGGTCCGACCGACTCGATACCGGGCACTGCACTCCCTGCGGGGGTGTGGAACGTGTGTGTCGAATTTGAAGTCGGTGGGGCAAACGGTTCTCGAGTTACGTGCATTACACACACGCACGCATACACGCAGACAGAGACGTGGCGCATTTATAGTAGGATGCACAAGGCTGCCATCTTGCCAGCAAGGTGCTACCTAGGTGCAACTTCCCATAGACAGCCCATTCATCCAAACAGAACAGTCTAATTATCTAATTGTATTAAATAAAGTCAAACTCACCAACATTGCAGCTGTACGGAAAGTTTGAATTGTACATGTTATGAGCTACTCCCTGTCAAGAAATTCCTTGCAGATGATTTTTTTCTAAGTGCTGGAGTTTGGAAGTGCTCGTTGACTATCACTCAACAGCCCATCATGTGTACCACCTGTTTAGAATTTGCATAATGCAGGAGGCAGCAGGAGGTTGCTTTACTGATAACGAGTGCTTCCAAACTCTGACACTTAAATAATCATCTGCAAGGAATTTTTTGACAGGAAGTAGCTCATAACATGTCTACGGTGGATTTTTATGAAACAAATTCAAGCTTTTTTTAAGGACTTCACAACACACGTCTGTAAATATGTGTACAGTGTCATGGTATGTATGCATATACATTGAAAAAAAGAAAACATTGTGATACAGATTCTTAAAGTATACTACGTTAGTTATGGTTTTACTTTAGTTTTGTTCCTTTATTTTGAAGTGACGTTCTAGTGTTTCCTGTCCTCCCTATTAGATATATCCTGTCTTGACTCACCCATCCTGTGTATTGTTAATGCTGTTCACCTGTATGCTGTACTGCTGTTGGTGCTTCAGACAATCCTGTGTTAATTATCCATGGTGTTCAGCTGTGTGCTTGTTAGCCCTGTGTGTATAAATACACCCTCAGTTCTCCTCATTCACTTGATATATTCTTCTCTTCTGGGTCCTCCCTTATATTGTTGCAGAAACCTCAGGCAGAAACCTCTCATATTCATATTTTACTGCTACTTTGTTAGGTAGCAGATAGCAGATCCACATAGCTCAAAATGCATTGTGATGTGATTGGAGCTTGTAGATCTGTGTTGTCGGGAGGAAACCACCTAACCATTTTTTAGGTTTTATATTTTTTGCATAAATCAGTGCTATTGAACACCCTTGATGTCTGTGTGTTTCGAAAATATTGAACCAATGGAAAGTAGTGAAAAGACCAAACCACTTAACTCCATTGGACCCTCAAACTGTCTGCTAAAGCAACTAACTCCACCACCTCTCCCCCTCTCATGGAAGTAATTTAAAAAAGACAATATAAAGTCACAATACTAACTTTGATGAGGCAGTGTTGCTTTGTTTTCAAAATATAAGGTTTTCTTAATTTCCTGAAAAATGAACATTTTGGAGTTAGGTGGTTTCCTCCCGACAGCAGAGATATATAAAATTCTTCATCTGCATTTACCCATCCAAACTATTGGGAGCAGTGGATGTAAACTAGGCATGTGCGTAAAGTGCTGAAAAGGGGTGCTTGAGGGATGTTGAATAATACAAATCTGTTTGCTCTGCTCAAAAATGGCCCTCACAATTGTGAACTCCAAGAAGAAAAACACCACCACCAGGCTGAAATGTGTTTAAGTAGCCCACATCCTTTTGATTGAACAAAAAAAAAGAATTGCTTTTGTAGGTTTCAATATATGAGGAGTCCTATTCTGGCTTGAAATACAATGTGAAGAAACACAGTCAAATGTTGGACTTCTGGGCTGAATCATTTGTCAGTCAAATAAGATCCAGATAGAAGCAGCTTGATCCTAGATGTACAATTTCTTTACTTTGTTTTTCAAATATATATTTGCATCAGCAGAGATGAGTTCAGTGCCCCTACAAACTATATATATGTATATGCCAATGCCTTCAGAGTCGAGATAGGGAATGGATTGGATTATTTTATTTATTTTTCTTTTTTCTCAGTAGTTCATTATAGTGCAATCACAGTTGGCAGCAGAAAAAGTCTACTCTAGGCTGACAGCGCAAATTAATGACATCTGTAAGGGACAGGGTGACGCTTCAATATAACCTGCCAGGGACCAGCCAGTGACAAACTATCATAGTCTATGATTCATAGATCTATGTATGGAATTTAAGCATCTGTGTCACTGTGGCCAAACACGTTCAGATGAGAATGAATACGGCTGGTCTGTTTAGACCGGCCCCCCAATTATGGATGGTGTTAAAGCATGTAAAAAGGTTATACAATACCATAATAAATAACGCGTCTGTCACAGACATGCACAAAGCCAGTTCAGTCAGGAAACTCAGTGCAGTTGCTGGCGGCTGTCCACATTGGGCCACCTCAACTTCACGTCCACATCCACTCATCCAATCACACACTCATTCCATTCTCAGACCGCTCTATTTAATCTGGAATCTCTATTTAATTTAATCTGGAAACTCTATTTAATCTGCACTAATAACTTTGGGGCGGGCCTATCTAGAGTTTGAATGGACAGGTATAAATCAAAAGGGAGACATCGAAGAGGGGCGGGTGGGGAAGGATCAACATATGGAATGTCAGAACAGGTCAGCTCCATATATGGAGATCTAAGGGTTTGAGGTTTGAGGTCAGATGTAGAGTTGCTGGGCGGCTCCATATATGCAGATCTAGGTAATGATCCAGTCTTCTCCATGCATGGCTATCCAGGGTTTGATGAGGTCAGTGTCGTGATCTTCATATATGGAGATGGCCATGCAGCATGTCACGAGGCGTGATGGACTGACGGCCATATATGGTGGCGTGACGTGTCATAAGGCGTGACGTGTCAGAAAGCGTGATGTCACGATGCGTGATGGACTGATGGCCATGTATGGTGGCGTGACTGACGGAGCGGCATGTTTTGCAGGTTTTCATAGTAATCTGCGACCTATGGTCGCAATTATATTCATTCATGAGTTGTCCTGACTGAACTATAGTATGATGATATGTGACTGTGTACCAGAGCTACAGCGAAGGGGGCAACACATGATTTTATTTCATGATCAATAAAGAAGACATCAATCATTCTTCGTCACAGCCAGACACAAGCCTTGATATGTCTTGATCCAAGGCTAAGCCAAACACATCCCCAGGCTTCACTTTCTGACCATGCCGATGCCCTCTGGTGTCTCTATTTCAACGATACCCAAATCCACTTCCATGAATATCCCACAACATCATAGGCTAGTTTAGATTTTAGACGCTTGCGGTAATAGAAATACCTGCAGGCATATTTGATTGAAGTGAAGGGAGAGGTCACAGATAAGGCTATAAGGTTTCCCTGATTAATTTGTCCAAGACAGATTGAAAATACTCGATTCTAATTAATCTAATTTACAATTGATTATTACTAGACCTATGCTTGTCAACAGCATTCAACATTCACTGGACCCAAACACCTCACTCGCACACACACGCACACACACGCACGCACGCACGCACGCACGCACGCACGCACGCACACACACACACACACACACACACACACACACACACACACATGCAATGTAGGTTTGTGTAGAACCTCATTACCGAATGATAATTATAGACAGTGAGATAGAGAGCCATTAGTTGTGAGGACAGGAGTGAAGGACTGGCCATTAATCAACTGGACTCTGATGAAAACCTGCCGTCCGCTTTGTCATTAATACACATCAGGGTCAGACTGCTAACTCAGCAACGTACATTCACACAACTTGGCTACTCATATCTTAGTTTAATGTAGGGCCTACTGTTGCCAGCTCTGTTGAAACTGCAAAGTGTAGAACAAACAAGCTGAGTTTTACAGATTAATACTAAATTCACATCACTGCATACAATACATATGTGGGAAGTAAAGAGGATATTTAATTATGTAATGTGTGCACAAATAGTAGGCTAGGCAGTAACGTGTAGAACCGTAACATGTCCAATGGGGGGAGACATTGTGTGGTTGTTTCTTTTTCACTGACCCTCAGGTTTGTTGAGTTTGTCTCAGGGTCACTCCAGAAACACTGGTATAATAATGTGGTCATTTGAAATACACAAACTGCAGCATGAAAAATATTAAAAATAAAGTTAAGTAACAAGCGAAGTACGAAATAAAAACTAAGGGTCATGAATGATCAATCTTCTCGCTGAGCTTAGTGTGAGGAAAGATAAGATTACATATACAACAGACCACACTATACAAAAACAAAAGAAGCTAGCAACTTTGTTATGAAACTTGATTACACACATATTTTATGCAAAGAAAGCATTTCCCAGACCTGTAATCAAATATGTAACTTTAATCAGAACCAGTTGGTAGCAGCAGGGAGTGACTCCAGCCCGCCTGGTTTCAATAAACATGGTGAATCACAAGGGGAATCATGGTGCAGATAGTGATACTTAGCATTATTTGACATCTATCTATCTATCTGTGTAAGTACTGTACTTAAGTACAATTTTGTTTTTACTTTATTATTTATTTCCAATTTTCAGTACTTTTACTTCTACTCCACTACATCTTAGAGGCAAATATTGTACTTTTACTCACTACAATTATTTGAAAACTTTAGTTACCGACCGTAGGTCGCAGATTATATTGCAAAACCTGTCCGTCGATCCGTGTGTCACGCCACGATATATGGGCGTTAGTTCGTTACGCCTCGTGACACGTCACGCCACCATATATGGTCGACACTCCATATATGGCTCATATATGAAGATCACGACACTGACCTCATCAAACCCTGGATAGCCATACATGGAGAAGACTGGATCATCACCTACTGTAGATCTGCATATATGGAGCCGGCCAGCAACTCTACAACTGACCTCAAACCCTTTAGATCTCCATATATGGAGCTGACCTGTTCTGACATTCCATATCATATGTTGATCCCTCCCCACCCGTCCTTCCTCTTCGATGTCTCCCTTTTGACTGATACCTGTCCATTCAAAAGCCCGAAAGTTATTAGTGCAGCCGCACCCAGCAGCCGGCGAAAACTAGAGTTCTCAACAGGCCCGAAAACACTCAACCCTGTACACTCAAGACACTGCCCCCGCTGCCACCCTTAAATCTCTAGATATGGAGCTGACCTGTTCTGACATTCCATATGTTGATCTGACCTCATCAAACCCTGTACACTCAAGACACGCTCCATATATGGCCAGTACAGAATTCATTCCGTTGATCTGACCCCCCATGCCAAAGCACCAGCACTCGCCCAGCAGTCTGCCGTCACCCAGGCGGATGCGTGCACGTGACCTCGCCCTTTATAGCGAGGTCGCTTCTCGCCCTCAGGGCGTCTTACTGGTTATTATTAAAAAACATACATTAACCACTTCAGCCCTATATACTTGTATATCTACAAGCTCACAGAACTTTTCAAAAGATTTTTATAGCCTACATTTTATTTGAAAACTTGTGAAATGGGAGCTTCTGCATAATGAGTATTTATATTGGTACTTGGAAGTCATTTTTATTTGTCTGTCCATGTGCCACACGGAGTACTGTGTGTGTGGCGTAACACTGCTCTCTGCTGTGTGAGTGGTTGTATAAGCCCCTATGGTTGTCTAGACTGGCCCAGGCAGGAGGGGATCAATGAGGAGATCGATGGGGTCTCTGGGAGTCTTAATAGGGCTGTTACTGCTCCCTGACTCCTTGCCTGGCGGGCTGATATAGCAGCACGGAAGTGGAGAGCAACGTACGTATGTGCGTGCGTGCGTGCGTGCGTGCGTGCGTGCGTGCGTGCGTGCGTGCGTGCGTGCGTGCGTGCGTGCGTGCGTGCGTGTGTGTGTGTGTGTGTCATCCTTAACCTCTGCTGTGACTCTCAACCTCCCCACCTGCTATGTGACTGTATTCACACACAGTACAACATATTATGTAATCATGGCCACAATAGGGGAGTACAGCTGTGTACTGTAAGTGCTATAAATGACCTAACTGTCTATTACAGTTATTAGACCACTAATCTTTCAAGGCAGACACTGTAGTGTATTTGGTCAAGCACAACAGGTTCTGTACTCATGCCCCCTAATGGGCGCAGTCTGTTACTGCCATGCCAAAACATCTGTAATGGATGTGTGTGTGCGTGCGTGCGTGCGTGCGTGCGTGCGTGCGTGCGTGCGTGCGTGCGTGCGTGCGTGCGTGCATGCGTGTGTGTGCACGCATGTGAGAGGAGTCACAACAAAGGGAGTGATGTGAAGTGATGTGGGGTAGAATACTCACCAGTGAGCAGAGCTCAATGAGCCGGAACAATGATGGAAAGTCCTCATTAACCAGGTGTGTACACAGTAGGCCATATTCCTCCATTTGTGCTGTGCGAGATGGCTTCACACACACGCACGCACGCACGCACACACACACGCACGCACGCACGCATGCACGCACGCACGCACGCACGCACGCACGCACGCACGCACACACGCACATCAATACACACGTTGACATGCGTCTATTCATATGAGGAGCGCAGTGTGAACCCACAGATCCAAAGAAGAAAACAGGCATTGTGCAGTGGAATAGATGTTAGGAAGAACACCCCAAGAATAATACTGTAGGCCTATACACACAGGATTAAAAACATCATCTCTGGCACCCATGGTCATCAGCCTGCCTGAGATTTTAAAAACAATTGAATGCAGTACAGGGCCTCTACTTTACATATTAGATACTTTAGTTTACAATATTTGAACTAGAAAAGTGTGTGTGTGTGTGTGTGATGTTTGGCAAAATGTTTAGGAGCAATATAAACGTGTGTGTGTGTGTGTGTGTGTGTGTGTGTGTGTGTGTGTGTGTGTGTGTGTGTGTGTGTGTGTGTGTGTGTGTGTGTGTGACACGGCTTGGCCTGTTGTAGCGCCACCATGAGGCTGATTTGAAAACTGTCAAGTGGCATTTCTCCCAAAGCCTAGTGGGAATATGCATGCACAGTTTCACCACAATCGTACGCTGCGTTGAGTAGTTGTGGCGATTTGTACAAAACGGGCTACTCCTGAAAAGTTTAGAAGCCAATCGTAGCCAATGAGGGTGGATTATGAGAAATCAAACAAACACGTCTTGATCACATGACTATGGAGAGCATGTGTACCGATTTGCGTGAAATTTGGATAAAATCTGAAGGAGTAATATTAGAAAATGTGTTTTACATATGTCGACCTCCTGGTGGCGCTATAAAGAGCAGATGTGAAAAATTCCAGGCAAAGGTTTTACCTTGGCCTCTAGGGAGTTGGCATACAAAGTTATCCACAGATCCATGCAGTTAGAGGTAAAAACACTTTTAGGCCAGTTATAGCGCCACCATGAGGCTGAGTTGAAAATGTTCATGTGACATTTCTTCCTCGGCCTAGTGGGAATGTGCGTGCACAATTTCACGGAAATCACACGATGTGTTCATGATTTACAGCATTTTGTTTGAAACTGAGCACTCCTGCGAACTTTGGAAGCCAATCTTAGCCAATCAGGATGGAGTATGAGAAATCTGAAAGACCCGTTTCGTTGAATGGCTCTAGAGAGACTGTGTACCAATTTGCGTGATGTTTGGACAAAATCTGTAGATGTACTGTCCAAAAACTTGTTTTGCACAAAGCGGCCTCCTGGTGGCGCTATAACAGGCCGTTCTGGACATTTTGGGGCAGAGGTTCATCGTTGGCATCCAGGGAGTGTGTGTGCAAAATGTGGCATCGACCGGGTTAATGGTGCCGGAGATTAGCTGTTCACAGACGGACACACGGACGGACGGACACACGGACGGACACACGGACGGACGGAGTGCAAAACATACTCTCTCCCCATGCCTTCGGCCTGGTGGAGACAATAACACATTAACATTAGATAATATGGGCTTAATGGTTAAGTTAAGAAGTCATATACACTCCAATAGGTTAGGTACAGAGCATTATTGAGTCTTGGACTGTCTGTGATTTCCAGGGTCTGGTGGATCCGCTCATACTTTCTGCTTCTAGTGGAAGCAGAAATTACAAAGTTAAAGGGCACTACGAGCCAGAGAGAAAACATTTGTTTATCACCAGATTGGGAAGGAACTTATCACCAATAATTAGTCCCCCACTTCGGTCTGATTCACTAAGATTCACAACGTCTGCCTAGTGACTGCACCACACGAGACAATACCTCTGCAGTCTGCACCCCGTTACAGAGTTCTCCAAAAATAAAAATAAACACGTGAACTCCTCGGTCAAACTGCAGCGCATCGCATATACATCACGTGCCGCAAGACGTGAAGATGGGGAAGTTCAAAGACGTGCTGCCGGGCCATGTTGGAGGCAGATGTTGCTCTATACGTTGTGTGTCGGCTGGAGTTGCAGCATTATGTTCCTCTGGGGTAAGATGATAAGATGATGGGGGCCAGGGCCAGCTCTGCATGGGGGCCAGGGGGAGAGGTAATAATCGTTGAGTATAACTCAAGGTAATGAAGGCTTCACCACTAGATCAGCCATAAAGAATGATAGGGAGGCGGAGGTGATGGTGGGGTTGGGGGGAGGGGGAGGGGGGGGGGGGGGGGGAGTCCGCTCACGCATTTGACCTCCACTGGCAGTCTTCCACTTCCTATAAATCTGATCCGTGGTCTGTCTGACTGCAGGCAAACGAAGGAGAGAGGCAGAGCAAGGGAAGGAGGCTGAGATAGGGCTTGAGATGGATAGGTGAAGTGTAAAGAGAGAGAGAGAGATATGGGGGATTTACATCGGCCCCCGTGCAGTCCAGACACAAGCAGGTCAAAATCTTTCCTCTGATCTTAGGAGAAATATGCACCTTGCCTCCATTCATCGAGGGGCGGTGAAGCCAAAATAGCATACTGCATAAGCCACGTGCTCGTATGTGGCAGTTCTGTGAAATGGGGTGGGGGGGTAGGGGGCATAGCGATAGGGGAGAGTCTCACACTTTGTTCAATTTCATTTCATAAGAGCAGCAGAGGAACCTGCTGTCAACCTGTACTTTGCTATTAGCCATGAATGACATGTGGCAAACATCCTGTGAATAAAATACTGTATCTATTACCGTCAAATCTGAAAACATTGAGCCTTCTCGTGCATGACTACTATCCCTCTCTCTGTCTCTCTGTCTCTTCCGCCATCCTTTCCCCTGTCTTTGCCTCTGGTTCATCGGTATGCAGGCAGTGTGACAGTAAACCGTGGGCAGACTAGGCCGTGCTGCTCCCCTCTACATGTCTGCTAAATGACAGTAATTATTTTCCTGGGCTGCAGGCGACTCATGCATGTTTTATTTCCACCTCTACCTCCCCCCATCTGCCTGCTTGCATGGCCATGCATGGCACACCGAGGCAGAATGAAAGAAAAATATAGCATTTTATTTCTCTCCATACCTTGCTATGGGTCCCTACTGGCTCCTCCACCCAGCCAGTTGCAGTGAGGGGAACTGGTCTTTTACCCCTATAGCACCAGGGGGGTGGTTACAGAAGCTGACAGATGCTGCTCGACTGCTCTCGTGATGGTCTAGAGATAAAGACACCTAATGGAGGTTTATGTACACTGGCTGGCTGGTGCTTGGTCGGTGCCTGCTGGTCTTAGCATCCTGACACAAAATGGCTGCTTCATTTCATTCAGTGCAGGTGACAGGTTGCCTGGGCGTGGTAAGTGTCTCTTCATCTCAGCTAGTGCACTTGGGTCTGTTTGGTACAAAATGGCTTACCAAGGTGCATTGCCACCACTGCTGGTAGCCTGGCAGTGGCACTACCACATGACGTGACGGATCCGCACCACTTAATCGCGGCTGAAACAATGGAAAACCAGTCCTGTCAGTCCTCGGTGAAGCTTTCCTGATAAATGCATCCCATTAAAATGGGAGAAGGTTGCATCCTCTCTCTCTCTCTTTTCTTTATTCATTGCATCGTGTTGTGTGTCACGCCTTCCTGTGACACGCGGCTCGTTTGGTGCGACTCAGGGGATCTCTAATACCCCTGCAGCTTTCATAATGAACATGTGGCTTCTCTCTCCTGGGCACAATTTAGTGTAATTCATAAGCAGAGGACGAGGCATTAGCCAGATGGTGCTGTGGGTGGCATCCTTTCTCTGGCCATCCATTAGAACTGTGCTGGTGACAAAATTCCAATGTGGAGAAGGAGACAAGGTATCTGCTTTCAGCATCTCTTCTTTTTAATTTTTTTACTGGAAGCTGTGTCAGGCTTTGAGGCTTTGTCACTTCTCAGCCAAGATTTCTGAACTCTGGTGATGATAATGTTTTTGCTTAAAGTCAATGTTAAATTTCCTGCATATTATGCAAGATGATCTCATCAAATGGAGTGTGTGTTTGCACGTACCAAAACTAGCCTGAAGTATTTTATTCAATATCTTACTTGTAAGGCATTGGAAAGGCTTCATAGTGGAACAGAATTCCTCTTTGTCCCTTTGTTTTAACAGAATCATTTGGGGGCCCAATTAATTTCCCACCTTTGAGACCTAACTTGGACTTTTAAAATCTGCACTGGGGAACTTTTCAGGGAGAGAGCATTGAAGGACTTATGAATAAATCAAGTGTTAGTTAGCTACAAATATTAAATAGGCCCACATTGTGTTCTCAGCTTTGGCCCCAAGGGATTAATTGATCCTCACAAACACATGAGTATGAGTGTGCACCCTGGTAGGCTGGTACACACCCTGGTACACACCCTGGTACACACCCTGGTACACACCCTGGTACACAAGCAAATATGGACACATGCACAAAAGGATGCACAAAGCAGACACACACGCACAGAGTGATCTGCAACTCAGCCTTGCGTGTCTCTCACTTCATCAGTAGAGGTGTCAGGGTCCCCATGGCAACGGTATAATGGGGCAGGCCTAATTCAATCCCAGGGGCGAATGGTGGGTCTGGCAGAGCCGCACGGGGAGAATGGGTCTGGGACTGAAGCCTATTCAAGTCAGGCCTGATGGGTTTTAACTGCAGCATACTCAGTCACCGGAGAGAAGCTATGCTGGCTCCACTCATACTGAACTTTGAGCAGCACGGTCTCCCGGTCACTTTCCCTTTCTCATTCTTTAATCCTTTATCTCTGTTTCTTTCTTTTGTTCCTCATCTTTAGGCCTCTGTCTTCATAGATGACCGAATCCTCTTGTGTGCTTATTTTCTGCCAGGGTTCTTCTTGAAGGTGAATGTACTGTAAGCAGAGCTGGTTGGTTTGTCCTGGGTGTATTATAGACTTGACTTGACTGGTGTTATCATCTCTTGTGTTTCAAAAGGTGTTCATTCAACTCTGAGAGTGTAACAATGTACCCTGCAGAAGTGTTGCATCAGGGTGGTTGTATAATGTGTGCTTAACAAACAGGACCCCAGCCAAGTCTATGGACTTTTAATGTTCGCTAACATGCTAACATGCTCAGTGACGTCATGTGGCAGCCACAGTGGGCGCCACTCCCTTCACACAAGTGTGGGTTTTTTTCATCTATGCAGCCCTGCTACTAGAACCATTCACCTGCACACAGCGGCCAGCAGTCAGACAGGGGCTTGGGACAGCAGACAGACAGGGGCTTGGGACAGAAGACAGACCCTGCTACTAGAACCATTCACCTGCACACAGCGGCCAGCAGTCAGACAGGGTTGGGACAGCAGACAGAGGGCTGGGCTGGGCTGGGCTGGGCCGTCACAAGTACTGCTCTGGAGTAAATGAGCGTCATCTGGCTGTCTTGCTTTCCCCCTCTTTGTGCTTCATCTCACGTTCTCACATTCCCTGTTGCACCTGAATCCCTCCATGCTCCCGCTGGCTTTATTCACTCTGTTTTCACTAACTTTATTTTATTTATAATCACCGTGTTCTGTCTCTCTCTCTCTCTCTCTCTCTCTCTCTCTCTCTCTCTCTCTCTCTCTCTCTCTCCCCTCCCCGACGGTCAGGTTCTGGAACCTGATAGGATTTCATTAGTACCACTGGATCTCCTTGTGTTATTGTTATCCCTCCCTGAAGAAGACTGGGGATTATTGTGGGGGCTGGAGACACCTTAAAGTAATAAGCCTGGAGCCAGCAATGTACAAACACACACACACACGCGCACGCACGCACGCACGCACGCACGCACGCACGCACAAAGGTGAGTGAGAAAAGAGGAGAAAAGACGGAGGACATAATTGAAACAACATTCATACACACTCAGACATGTATATTTCTCCCCTACACACACACACGCACGCACGCACGCACGCACGCACGCACGCACGCACGCACGCACGCAATTCACTGGCACACACAAAGGGTGGAGGCAGCTAGCTATTCCATAGCTCACTGCCCTTATTGTTATTGCCGAACCAATCCAATCACACGTCCACCACTGCAAGAGCAACGCTGGCAGCTTGTTAGGGAGGGAACAGTTTGTTACAGGGGGAGTGTGGTGCGTAACTCCTGTCACTGGTTCTGCATATAGAGAGGCCTGGGACTGGCCCGGGGCAATCTCTGTTTGCAGATGGGGGAGGGGAGGAAGGAAGTGGGTAGATTTGCATCCCTTTGACTCATATCTCCGAACACCAGAATGAGATTGGAGAGGAGAGGAGAGGAGAGGAGAGGAGGGGAGAGGAGAGGAGAGGAGAGGAGAGGAGAGGAGAGGAGAGGAGAGGAGAGGAGAGGAGAGGAGAGGAGAGGAGAGGAGAGGGGAGGGGAGGGGAGGGGAGGGGAGGGGAGGGGAGGGGAGAGGAGAGGAGAGGAGTATAATTGCTATCTGCTCTAATAGGCTGATTGAAAACACAACCGTATAATACAATGAGTATTGCAGGTTGGAAGCTGTAGCTGATAGCAACTGTGTCTGCATAGTGGCGTAGGTCTTTGCTTATGCAAGCAATTAATCCAGTCTGATTTACATACTGTAGTGTTTGCCACAGTTGCACTTGACATAAAGTGTTTTTCACTAAATACGAGCCCAACCACCCTGGTGAGAGAGAGGGGGTGAGAGAGGATGTGTGGAGCAGGGAGGCGAGGCTGCAGCGCTGTTCACACGACCATGGACAGGCTGTGAGCACAGCACAGTGAGATTGGCCATTACATTGACTTGAATAGATTTCTTGTGTGCATGAATAGCCCAGTGGAAAAAAAAACTGTACATTTCCTCTCTATGGGTTCATATTGATATTCATAGCAGCTCTCCACACAGAGAGCACAAATGTCACAGCAAGCGGACTTGATATATGCTCTCATTCTCTCCTCTTCCTGTCGTTCTCTCTCTCTCTCTCTCTCTCTCTCTCTCTCACTCACTCACTCACTCACTCACACACACACACACACACACACACACACACACACACACACACACACACACACACACACACACACACACACACACACACACACACACACACACACACACACACAAACTCTCTCTCTCTCTCTCTCTCTGTCTCTTTCTCTTTGTTCCTGTTTGCAGGACACAATGCCTGCTGTGGCCAGAAAGACAAGAACAGAGTGGAAGACAGTGTGTGTATCATGCTGTTACTCATTGAGGCTTTTAATCAGCGGCTTATGGAATGTTTGTGCAATTTATCTCTGTTAAACCTGCTAACCTTGACTGTGCATGGTGTTGCCTTCTGCACAGCTCCACAAACTTCTGCACTCGCAAACACTGCAAGTGTCGCATTGCCTGGAATCTGAATCACTTTTTGTCTCTAAGGGCCATTTTGCAAGCATAAAAGAATGTGCATGGCTGACATAAACTCTTTTTCGTTCCAAATAACACTTATCCACTATCAACTAGGCTAAACTGGCCAGGTTTTCCTACGATGTAATCAATCTCTTAAATATTTTGCCACTGACATGCTAGTAATGGAAAGTAACGCAAAAAAGTGCAGGACATTTTGGTGCACGTGCCTTATGTCTGAGAATAAGAAACACATTAGCAGAGTTCTCTGTGTTCATTATGATGTTGTTATAAATGGGGGGGGGGGGGGGCTAGATTTAGAGCCTTTGGACAGGCATCCGGCAGAGTGTTGGCAACAACTGTAGGTGAGGTGAAAGTGGAACGGCCAGGTCACTGTTCCATAAATCTCTGTATTTGTTAATTGTCCTTGGAAATGGACTTGTATGTCAGCAGTTTTGGCTCAGTCTCTACTGTAGGTCACAAAGGCTGGGCACAGTAACGTGATGAGGAAGGGAAGGCTGATTTCATACCGTATAGCAACGTGTAGGCCTGTGCAAACTGAGACAAACACATTTTATTGATAAGCTTTAGCAACTCATCAATAATAAAACAATAGTAATAATGGCTCATAATGTAATAATAATGCGCTAATAATGAAATTAAATCATGAGCACATAATGAAATACAGTAACTGATTTTGCATAATGTTACATTAAAAACCTTATAGCCACTCATAATGTACAGTAATAGTAACAGTTCCTAATGTGATAGCAGATCATATTGTTGAGAAAGATGTTAGTTACATCATAATAATCAGTATAATGGTCAGTATCATGGTCAGTATCATGACAGTATCATGTCAGTATCATGACAGTGTCATGTCAGTATCATGACAGTATCATGTCGGTATCAGGTCAGTATCATGTCGGTATCAGGTCAGTATCATGTCAGTATCATGTCGGTATCAGGTCAGTATCATGTCGGTATCAGGTCAGTATCATGTCGGTATCAGGTCAGTATCATGTCGGTATCATGTCGGTATCAGGTCAGTATCATGTCGGTATCAGGTCAGTATCATGTCAGTATCATGACAGTATCATGACAGTATCATGTCAGTATCATGACAGCATCATGGTCAGTATCATGACAGCATCATGACAGCATCATGACAGTATCATGACAGTATCATGACAGCATCATGACAGTATCATGACAGTATCATGACAGTATCATGACAGTATCATGGTCAGTATCATGACAGCATCATGACAGTATCATGACAGTATCATGTCAGTATCATGACAGCTTCATGACAGTATCATGACAGTATCATGACAGTATCATGACAGCATCATGACAGTATCATGACAGTATCATGACAGTATCATGACAGCATCATGACAGCATCATGACAGTATCATGACAGTATCATGACAGTATCATGTCAGTATCATGACAGTATCATGACAGTATCATGTCAGTATCATGACAGTATCATGTTCAGTATCATGACAGCATCATGACAGTATCATGACAGTATCATGACAGTATCATGGTCAGTATCATGACAGCATCATGACAGTATCATGACAGTATCATGACAGTATCATGGTCAGTATCATGACAGCATCATGTCAGTATCATGACAGTATCATGGTCAGTATCATGACAGTATCATGACAGTATCATTCATAGTCAGTATCATGGTCAGTATCAGGTCCCTATGCCTCACCCCTCCATCAAGTATTGTGCAGATCAGTCTGGTTCCTGACTGGCAGGCAGGCAGACAGACAGACAGACAGACAGACGGACGGACGGACAGACGGACGGAAGCTGTTATTACATTATGAACTATTATTACAAATGAGCACCTGCTAAGGTTCTTAATGTAAAAACATTATTATATTATAAAATGTATGTTATTAGCCTACCGGTACATTATGCACTCACAATTTTATTACATTATGAGATGATTATTATGAGCTTTTATTATGTTAAAATATTTACTGTTATTACACTTTGAGAACTGTTATTACACTTTGAGAACTGTTATTACACTTTGAGAACTGTTATTACACTTTGAGAACTGTTATTACACTTTGAGCTACATGAGTTGCTACATGCTACACAATTAGTAATAGCTTCTTCAGATGAAATCTATCATTAAAACACTGCTCAGTTGAACCTTGACTGTTCTATTGAGAAAAGAAAATACTTTCATGGCAGAGGCACCCATTTGGTAATGACTTGATTCAAGTAAAACAAACTCTATGACGAGCCCCTACGGAATAGCAGCACATGCAAAACAGCTCCCCTGAGCAACACTAGTGCAGTAATGACACTTGGCTGACTTGTTATTGTGCATAGCTCCATATATTTCAATAGCCTATACTAATTAGTGATATTGGAACCAATAAAACATTTGTAGGCGAGAGATGGTGAAAGAATAAAATTAATCGGTGTAAAACTTTCTTCTAACATTTTATTTCCCTCAGAGGCTCGTTCGTTTCTGCCTAAAAATGGCGAGCATGTCAAAAGAGGTAAAAAAAGATGGCACCAGTGTGTGCTCAGGGGGTAAGTTATGACTGTAACTTTCTCACTCTGTCAGGCGCTTTAACCGGCTGTCCTGGAGGACACATTAACTTGGTATCCTTAAATAAAGTCCTTTAAATAAAGCTGGGGGAGTTAAATAATGAGAAAGCTGCTCCCACTGTCCTTTCTGCTTTTAAATGAACCTCTGCCTTTCTTATTAATGTCCCCTTATCGCTCATCACGGCCACTGACCCGCCACTGTAACCCCTTCCCACTCAGCCATGGGAGAAGCTCCGGCAAGTGGTCGCAGCAAAAGTAATTGAGGGCAATTTTCAAATTAAAATTTAAACCCCTCGTCCATCTTCATGCGGCGGGAGGGAGCGGAGGAGGACGGGGAGTCAGGGGGGGGATGATGACTTGATCAGGTTTTGCGAGGCGGGCAGGTACCCAGGCTTGTGCGAGGTGCGATGATGAACGAGGCACATTAATCTTGGTGACAGAGAGAGAGGAGTTAGCGGCAGTGATAGCAGCGCTAACGGCTTTAATTAGCATTTAATCAGATGCCTCGGGGCCGATGGAGGGGGAGAGTGGAGATCAAACTCCGACGGCCTTCTTCTTTGGCAGGAAGGGGCGGGGAGGAAGAGAGAGTCCACTTGTTTAGCAGTCTGATGCTGCAGGGTCTCTGTCGCAGAAGAACACAGGCCTCTGATCCTTTTTGTACTCTTTTAATGATAGCAAGCTCCTTGCCCTGCAAAAAGGTAAAGTGGTAACGGGTGAACATTAACGGCGTCCTCGCATACCAGAAAAGCTCGACTACTTGCTATCAATAATATGCTACTTTCCTGGATTCTGGGCTTGTGCAAAAGATTAATGTTGGCAGATTTGGACTTTTTGTCTTGTAAAGTGATAATAGAACTCGCCTTTTCCCTATGCCTTACATTTGCCTTCAATATACGAGGTGGAATATCTACAGGTAACATTTATAGCAGAACACAGCGATCATTCTGCAAGCAAATGTCAAGGCCTTAATGCGATGTGATGCTGTAATGTGTGTGTGTGTGTGTGTGTGTGTGTGTGTGTGTGTGTGTGTGTGTGTGTGTGTGAGAGAGAGAGAGAGAGAGAGAGACAGTTACAGGCAGACAGAGAGACAGGGAGAGAAATGCTCTAATACAGCAGGTTTGATGGTGATGGTGAGGAAGAGGGCTTTTGGCATGAAAGGGTCCGGTGTGTGATCATGATGTCATTAGGAGTATGCAGTGAGACAGGCCGGAGGAGGCTGCTCTACTGTGCAAAACCCAAGGGATGTCATTACCAACTGGAACTGAGCAGCACCTGAGTGCAGGTCAGGCACACAGGAAATACTTACACATGCGCACACGCACGCACGCACGCATGCACGCACGCACGCACGCACGCACGCACGCACGCACGCACGCACAAAGAGAGAGAGAGTGACATGTACACTTCCTCATATGTATGCAGACATACAAGTGCATTGTACACCATCAACACACACACACACACACACACACACACACACACACACTCAGGCAGAGCTAGGTACGGTATTTCCTACAGGCGGAGATCCATCACATAACAAATGGACAGTTCTGTCTGGCCTCTCTGACAGAAGATTTGCGCTTTTTTGCAAAACCTGACAAATTCTTCGATATCCAAGTGGACACCTCTATGGACAAATGTGCCTCATTAGTGTACACACACAGATGGACAGCACACACACACACACACACACACACACACTCAGGACCACGCGTGTGCGCACGTACACTTACACCCTCCGAGCCACACACATGCATGCACACGTACTCACGCACAAATTGAGAGCTCGTGCTGTGCTAAGTTGCGGTGTGTACACCAGTGTAGCAGTCTGTGCTTCATTACTGTTCACACACAGACAGTTGCAGTGTTTTTGTGTCAATGTTTAATGAGGGGCTTGGAGTCTGGGGACCTTACTGCTGTCAGGAGCTCTGTAGTCTGGAGCCGCAGTACCACCTGTTCCTGTTCCCTCCCTAAAGGCCTTAACACACAGTAACACACACACACACGCACACGCACGCACGCACGCACGCACGCGCGCACACACACACACACACACACACACACACACACAAAGAGGCATATGCCCAAAAAAAGGAATACACACATGCACGCACCCGCGCGCACACACACACACACACACACACACACACACACACACACACACACACACACACACACACACACACACACACACACACACACACACACACACACACACACACACACACACACACACACCTGACTAAACTATGTACACTGATTTAGTCATCCTGTGATGACGCTGTCAGTGTTGGAAACATGTAAACAGGTTGGCGTGCGTGGTGGTGGTTGGCTGAGCCTGGCTCGCCTAGCAGCAGCCACCAAGAAGACCAATGGGAATATCAATTGATACATTTCATATTCCTGAATCCTGACCGAGCGGCTCGGCTCTGCCTCGGTGACAGCGTGAAAGCTGCCAGCCATAGTGACAGTGATTCACTCCCTGCCGCTCTGCAGACAGCACCATGTGATGATGATGATGGAGATCGGAATCATACAGACCAGCTGACAGTGGTGGACAGTAACAAACGTACATTTGAAAATAGCTGATGATGCGACACGTTGTGAGCTTGTAGATTGGCTATTTGCACTATTATTATTCTAGAAAATCGTAGAATTTCGTGGGGTTAGGGGAAATGTTTAGATTTCAATATAGCAACTCATTGATATATAAAAAAAAACATACTTTGCAATTTGTACTTTTGAATAGGCCTACTTGGTATTTCTAAAAGCATGTATTTTTGAATTATTCCAGTTCTACTCAAGTAGAAATTTGACAGGGCAACGTTCATTACATTTTGACCATGCTTACCCACACCCATCTAAAAGGTACTTTGACTCAGGTACTGGGGTGGAGTACTTTGTCCACCTCTGCTTGCTTGCTGAACTGTTCCTGAGCTGACCAACGCATCCCCCCCTGCCAACTTCACACACCACATCCCATAACGATCCACAATGGTTTATATGTTGTTTGTTTGTTTTGTGAACAGTACACAATAAACCCCTTGGTTAATTTAACCCTGAGAGAGTTTTTTACCTTTGTCCACTAAGAGCTATAAATGAATGAATTAACACTTCTAGGAGTTTACTGTGTATGTGTGCGGGTAAGCTGTTGGGTTAGGGTTAGAGTTTACGGTGTATGTGTGCGGGTAAGCTGTTGGGGGGGATGCTTTGAGAAGACTGAAATATACCTTTCAAAAAACTAACTTTTATTAAAACAAAACAAAAACAAAAAACAAAAAAAAGGAATCAATCATCGACTCATTAACAAGATTATAAAACAGTGATTTAGTTACATAAATAAATTGATATCGGTGTATCAAATCTTAATTTCATAAGCATGTATACATGGATCATTGTAATAAATAAAATGGGAAAGCAGAAGATCTCTACACAAAAAAAAAGAAAAGAAAAGAAAATCAACTAAAAATGAAACGGCTAAGAGTCTCAGAGGAAATGGTTTCTGAAGAGAACGAGAGAGACACTGGACAACGTATTTTTTTTTCACCAAACACACGTGAGGAATTGCTTTGTTAAAGCATGAGTAACACAGCCATTCACTTACTAATTAATGGACACTAAAGCTGCAGGACCAAGGTGGGCTGTCTCTGACCTCTTGGAACGCGTTTGGTTGTTAGATAGATCTCCTGTTTGGTTACTTTAAAGCGTTAAGACAAGGCAAGAGAAAAGGCTGTTTTTATCTCTAATCAACAACAGATAAGAGAAGATGCACAGAAAAACAAAATGCATGTAAAAAAAGAAAAAAAAAGAAAGAAAAAAAGAAGAAGGCAAAAAGGCAAGTCATAATGGAACAGCTGAACATTATACACAACAAAACACCCCGAGTGTTGATTTTTTTTGTTAAATTAACACCCGGGACCTTACTGTGCAGATAGAAGACACTGGTTGTCATGTGGCGTTGCGAGAACAGAAGGGTGAACTGAAGAAACGGACGTCCGAGCTATGCTGAACCTGTGCATAATTATTGATGTTCAAGTCAGGCTAATTAACAGGCAGGATTGTAAGTAGGTTTGCCAACTACCTGAAATTCAAATAAGGGACACCCGACCGGACCTCCCTTATTTCTAACAAAAATAAGGGACGCCCAGAAATTAACCACTTGAACCCCAGCATCCATATTCTTGAGGGAACATTAGCCAAAAATAGCAGAACTACCACTCATAACCAGTCACGTTGTGAGCGGTAGGTAGATCATCTATTTTGGGCAAAGAGATTTGGTGTAAACTGTTTGAACTTGTAAGATCTGTGTCATTGATTGATTCCCAAACATAAAAAAAAACAAAGTGTGTCTCTTATCAGTTCAATAAGGGACACGTCTTTTAGTTTCCAAATAAGGGACGATTCCTCATTTCAAGGAATGGTTGGCAACCCTACTTGTAAGTCTACTGTTCCAATCCGACGTTGGGACATATTACTGCAAACACAAGGGGAAAGACCTCAGCCAGCAGCTTTTGTTCAGATTTAGCCCCAACCAGATCCTTCATGAACATTTTAAATGAATTCAGAAGAGGCCATCATTTTCCTCAGACGCGTCCATGAAAAGTTTGCCTGGGATAGCAACTTCAGTGCTCAGTTAAGTTGATCAAGAAATCTTGTCACATGTCGTGTTCAGCAGTCAGTGAGAATGAAGTAAGACAACATTGTTTTTCTGTACCAATATCAGTCAACCGGTACTTTATGATTGGTGCCTCTAGTATCAACACATGCTTGTGAGTCCAACTACCCATTAACAAGGTCAATCCAGTCCTTCTGATATGTTGTTTTTTGTTTTTTTATGTTTTTTTGATTTTTTTAACAAAAGAAACTGACAAAAAAAGAGATAAAGAGAAGGAGAGAGAGAGAGCAAACTACAGCGGCTTCAAGTATTTCACATTACATAGAATACTCTGTATAAATTAGTTAACATATACTTTCAGATCCTCCATATTCAGACATATACTATGGCATATATACAGAGTACAATAAATGCTCGCTCATGTTGTGTCACGTTTTGTCTTTTTCCTGTAGTCAGTCGTTCGCTCGTCTGTTTGTTGGATCCGCCTTTTTCTTGTGTAGAGAAATCCCTGAGAACATTCTGGTGACAGTCGCTGGAGGTTCCACACAATCAATTATAACAGTAGAAGTCTAATTTCTATGGTTCACATGCACAAGGAGGGAAATGACACTGGCCTATTCCGAAAATACCATGGAAAGATGATAACTACAGAGAAATACTGACGCTTCTCAAAGAGCGTGTGTTATAGCCGATTTCTTTCATAGCTACTATCACTGCCTTGTGTGGGCAGTGATGTACAGCAGAGCTGAATGTTGGGAGGAATCTGACCCATCTCCAGATCTCCTCATATGCTTGGTCTCATTAGCGGATATCCATCATTTAATTAACACTGTCATCTATCATAGACATTATGATAGTATAAACCAATTTGGGAGTAGGTACAACACGGTATGACTGTATGAGGTAGCCGTCTCCCTTCATGTATAGATTTATTTATCTAGATCAAATCAACATCTATTTCACAATAACAAGTTTCATTCTTATTTAGTCAGTTTTAGGTTGCACCTGGCCGTGAAAGTCAAACAGACATAATAAATCACACCGACATACAATTAATACTCATTATCTTTGTCTAATGTGCCATTATGGTGGAGCCTGTATTCTGTCCCCAGTCGAGACAGGTATTCATTATGTTTGGGGGGAGGGGTAACGGGGTTACAATAACAACAACAAGAGTTGGCTAAGAGCATTGTTGTGTGTGTGATGGAGCTAATGCCTGGTGCCCAGAGGAAACTAATGGCTGCTCAAGTGCTGCTGCTACTGCTATGTCTGGAGAAACGCTGACACAGGCTCTGTCCATGCCAACCCAAGCTGTACCGAGCCGAGCTAAGCTATGCGGTGCTGACCACTGCCCTGGTGTCATGTAAAGCCTTGGTTTCTCTTTGAGGATGCTGTTATACACTTTGTTTTGTTTGTTTTGTGTCGTGTCGTTTTTGTTTAGTTTTCTGTGTTTTCTTTTTTCTCACGTGAGCGCTAGTGTAGAAGGGCGTTCGCTCATTAAAAAAATAATTAAAAAAAATGAAAGAAAAAGGAAATCAAAACTAAACAAAAAGAATTGATGCTTGAAATCATAACGGGGAAAAAAAGCCATTTCACTTTCTCTTTTTCCTCTCGCACACATGTAGAGAAATACACACAAACATTCACAACGTGACAAATTTCCTCTCTTCTGAAAAATAAAACACTTCTGTACACATAGTAGTAATAATTAATAATAATAATAGGAATAATGTTTATAACAATAACAACAGCAAGAACAATAATACCATGTGTGGCTCTGTTGATTTTTTTTCCTTTCTCTTTTTGCTTCAAACTACAAGTCAAATCCCTCTTTTTTACTTGTCCATTTTGTAAGTCCAAAGAAGTTCAAAAGGCAGACTCAAGTTAATAGAAAAGTACTAGAGCGGGCAGGGGTCACTGGCCCCCACCCGAACCTCCACCCAACCCCCCCGGACTGGCTCTCAGCCGAACCGCTCCCTTACCAGCATCATGAGTTTCTTTTTGCCCTTGTAAATCTGTTTCAGGTTGTCTATGAACTGCGTGAACTGGATGTGTCCGTCGTGAGCCATCATGAATGTCTCCCGCGCCTTGCCCAGGAACTCGATGAACTCGCTGTAGTGGCGCGGGCTGATGTGTGTGAGGCGCGAGTGCGTGGTGTTGATGTAGGCCCCGATGGTGGCGTCCAGCAGCTGCCTGAGCGGCGCCTTGTCCAGTGACATCAGCTTCCCAGAGTTCCTGCGACTGTGCAGCGCCGACACCATGCCCGGCGTTGTGAGCGTGCACCGCCGCAAAATGTCCGACAGCACGGTGGCACACTTGACGCTCTTCACCACCAGGGGGATGACGGCAGCCAGCTCGTTCTTCCCCAACGAGTGGCTGAGTGCGCAGGCCCACAGCACGTCGTTGATGGCCGGGTGCGTGTCCTGGTTGTAACTGAGGTTCAGGTGGGCCATGGCTAATGTTGCTAGCTTGTACGCACGCATGGGGTAGCCCCTGTGCTCCATGTAGCGCGCTATGGTGAACAGCTGCGTGTAGCTCATGCCCGTGGCAGCCGCGTCTAGCACGATCTGGTACGCCGTCTCAAAGGCTATGTGGTCCTTCTCGCAGAGGGTGAGGGCGGAGAGCGCACAGTTCTGGGGGTCCTTCATGGCACACTGCAGGGCCAGCGTTCGGGCAGAGGAGGCCAGGTTCTCCTGCTGATGGCAGTCGAGGTGGAGGCGAACGATGGTGCTGTTGGACATGACGGTGGTGGCCACGATGCTGGTGGCCTCCGTGGGGGTGAAGAGGGTGAACCAGCTCTGCATAATGCTGTCCAACGCGTACACACCTGGCCACAGAGAAACACACAAATGCAGGCAAAGGGCCCGAATGAAGGCACATTCTGCAGGCAGCTTTGAGACAGTGGATACATTTAGGTCAGGGGATACCAAACGGGGGTGCGTGCACCCCTTGTGGTGCATGAATGCCCTCTACGGGGTGCGTGACATAAAAAGGCTAATGCCGGTTTTGTTGTGTTATTTAACACAAACCGCAAAATCCAGTAAACACCGTTGCAAGGAGATGTATAGAGCAGCTGCGGGAGTATACAGCAGATGCATGTCTCTAAGTGCAGTGACATTCAGTGACTATTTGCCATAATCATATTTAAAAATGTATCATTTTTGGTCAAATACAATGAGACTGAGCGCTGGGGGTGCGTCAGCTAGGTCAGGAGGTAACAGGGGGTGCACGGCCAAAAAAGTTTGGAGACCGCTGATTTAGGTTATATCAAGATATACAAAACAAACAGTAGATATTGTGTTGTCATAGAGTCACAATATCTGTTGTTGATTATGTTGTTGTTACACAAGTCACAAGGAGGTCCTGATTTTAGAAGTAAGCTGTGTTTTCGATGTATACATGGACCAGGCTTGCTCAAGTACGAACCAGAATTATAACCATGGTGTCTGCGATATGGTGTCATATTATGTCCAAATAAGGCCTTATAAAAGAATATAAAAGAAAGTCACAGAAAATCTTGTGAAGAGGAACATTAGGCCTAATTAGTATCATAATAGCAGCGGTCATAGTCCTGGATGTCTCTGTCATGGACTCTATGACATTAGAAGTGACATATTATAGCAAACGGGGTATGAAAGAGGGAAATGGGGACTAAACGCTGACTTACCCACTTCAGTGGCACATGTGACTAACCAGCGTACCATCTCTCTTCTTCTCCAGTTTAATGTGGACAGAGTTATCCTCATCACCTGAGAAGGTGGGAAGGGGAGGGAAGGCGGGAATGAGGGATTGGGAGAAAATAATTATTGATCGGCTAAGCAGTGTTTATTGGATCATACAGGTATATAATTCAGTATGAATCATACTGAATTAAATACCAAATAAACAAGATCAATAAGGCAGGCTTTTAAATAGCTTAGGGGCCAGGAAAGACACTTCTGTTTTGCTAACCGTTGTTTTGCTAACCCAAGTCACATCCCAGCAATGTACTTTTGGTATGAAATACGAATAGGGCTCATTAAGAGCCAATAATCTAATGCATTAACCTCATTTTCACCTAAGATGTCACATACATCTTTTGCATGCCAAGCACCTTTGTCCTTCAGTGGTAAAATGTTAAAACAAAGACTCTATCAATAGCACATATATAGTATATTCGCAGATGGTGGCTGGCTAGACTGGACGTTCCACTTCAAATCAACATTTCTGAGTGGTCATTTGGCTGGTGTTAAATACACGGCTGCCAAATGATGTTTAAAACTTCTGTGAAGGGACTTGGCACTGGTTACATGCAAGAAAACTGCTGTTATGACCTTGATAAAGGGATCATTTGTCTATTAAAAATTCAGATCGGCATCTGTTTTTGAATTTTCCAAATTTCTGCGCCTGATGCAATCAACTACACACAAAAATAATGCTATTTTCCGTGTCAGCTTTCCAAAAATAAAATTCTTCAGCAGCAGCCATTTTAGGTGCACCGTCAGAAATTCCCACAAATTCCAGTGACACAATGGCCGTTTTGTTCATTCAAGCTTTTTGCAGACGTAGACAAAATCACTCTCTCTCTCTGTGTACCTGCAATCCCAGCTCAAGAGACACTTTGAGGAGTGTGATGTCGGGCAGGCTGTCCATCAGAGTGGCAATCTTGAAGGCATCCTGTGCCAGTTTGAAGATGTGAGACGAGGAGTGAATGTTTTTCTGGATGGACTCCAGGACTGTCTCCAGCCTACGACTGTCACCTGGGGGAGACGAGTGCAACAGGTACTCTTTTCAATGCCACCCAACACTGCATTATGTGTACAAGTGGCGCTGTGTATGTGTGCGTTTGCCTATCGTCAAAATAATTATTACGTGATCATCATTATCCTAAATGAAAAAGTGAACTGCACAAATCTAATTGCACATATAATCATGGCAATGTCCAGAGTGTAAATTTAACTCTATTTATGCACTCTCAGAGTTAAATGAACACCGATAGCTTTTCTGTGTATATATTATGTGTTTGGAGTATGTAATTGCATACGTCTGTACCTTTGGCAGCAGTTAGCATGGTGGAAGCCAGCTCACATTGCTGTGACTCTATGTGGCTGAGAGTGAACCAGCGCGGATAGCGGTTGGGCACCACTGACACGATGTGGTGGGGTCGCGACAGGTCACCGGATGAGGCCGTCGACTCCAACACAGGCAATCTGAAACGGAAACAGAATGCAAGCCAAAAAAGCCAATTAGTATTGACCAAAACAAAAGAAAGACATTCACAACTTAAACCCTATATACTCTAGCGCTGGTGGCTGGGTCCCTCTGGCCTCTATACTAGTTAACCCTATATACTGTAGCACTGGTGGCTGGGTCCCTCTCAGAATAGGGACACTACGGTTTGTGTGGTTAAAACATTTTTTAACTGGTGAAAAACACCAAGTGATATAGACAGACTCGGAGATAGACAGCAGATGGCCTGGAATCATGAAAATATACATTTAATACTTAACCACTGAAACCATATATACCTAGTTAACCGAAGTCCCCCGGGGCGGTGGTTTAGCAGGTAGATTGAAATACAGACAGAGAAAAAAAGTAAAGTCTTCATCACTTGTGACCCAAAAGAATGACTTGAGTGTTCATGAGGGGATTATAGTTAGCATATCCCTGCAATTTACTTCCAACCTAGTTTTTAATCACCTAGAATCCATGCTATATAATTAGTATTTTCTTCACTCTAATTGGTTGTAATGAAGTCAGGGCCATAGAACACCTGCTAGTGGCTGAAGGAACTCCTCAAGTATCTCTCTCTCTCTCATTACAGCATTACTGACAGGGCCGAGTCTCCACCATCCACCACCATTACCACTGCGGCCAGCTCATATCCTATTCTCCCTCTCTTCTCTTCCACCTCACTTTCAAAGGTCTTCCTGCCTTCAGAAGACAGCGCAACCTGGCCTTCTCTCAGCCAATCACAAAGCTAATTGAGTCCACGGGGAAATTAAGGAATTCACCTTCCAGCCCTGTGAGGCTGGACACACATCAAACACATGCCGACACACATGGATGGATGCAGGCGCTCACACTCGCGCGCAGACACGCACGCCCCCACACATGTGCAGCCAAGGGTGTCTGTGTGGCCGTGTGTGCCCCCCCCCCCCCCCCCCCCCCCCACACACACTCACGCACACCTGCCCTTCTGAAAAAACACATCAAAGCATCCTAGTAAAAGCTATGTGATGCTAAATGCCAGTTTCAATTTCAGAGCATAGTGCATGTGATACTGTTGTCACCTGAGCACAACCATGCACACACAAAAAGAAAGAAAGGAAAAAGAAACAACCAGCTCATCTTCAGTCAGTTTCTCCCCGGCAGGGTACCAGGCTACCAGCGGGACTCGTCTCTTTGAGAGAGATGGTGGCAAAGAACACGCGTGAGGGATCTGCGAGTGTGAACACTGACGCTTGGTGTGAAACAGAGATGTTTGGAAGCCATAGCAACAGCCGGTTTCATTCCACACACATCTAAAGAGCTGCTAAAAGCCTTCCACCACACTGGGGCCTTCTGGAAGGTTCCTGGGGTGTAGCAAAGCAAAAAAGGCCCAGGGTAAAGATGGAGGCCTCATCAACATTCCTGCCTTTGTTTGGCTTTCACCAGAGAGCCAGAGGCCTCGATTGGACGGAAGTAAGTTTGAGAGGCCAAGCCTGCTGAAAAGTAGCCTTCTGGAAATGTTGGGGAGGCGGGGGGATCCATTCTATGCTATTGTTCTACGAGAGAAAACAAATAATAGTTGTGAAAAGCCCTGTGAGTGAACTGCTCTGAGCCGTTTCATCCAAGTACATCTACAGTATGCTATCATATTCTCTGCCATGGTTACATTCTCATTTAGCACCTTGTAAACCACACAGCAATATGCTGCACATCAGCTATAAACATTATGATGGTCTCGCCACAATTACGCTACAAACTCAATGTCACTCTCTCTGTGCTCAAAATATAAAATTAAACTCATATTTCTTTACAGCATCACTTAGCCTGGATATAAATGGACATGGCCAATGAGCTATAAGACGCTGTAACGTGCAAGCTATAACAGGCGATCAATCCTAATGTAGGCCGCGAGGAGAGCAGCTGTAGAGTCAAGTGTGTCCTATGGCACTCTTGCGTGCTGCTGTCACATCTGAAAGGGACGCGGCAATACTTTTCACACTCAGAATATTCAAGGGCAACGTGTTGACAGGGGCCACCGGGGGACCACAGCAGACACAGCCGTGGGTACAGAGGGATGCACGTGGTGTGCAATCATTTATTTAGTGAACATTGATTGGTCGTCCACAGCAAAAGAGTTGGCAAAGTCAAGAACTCCTAATTGAACTCTTAAGATTGTAAGAATGAACCTAAGGAGTGAAATGAGCACAGGACTTTACTCAGAATGTGCACTTGCCATTCACTTTTAGATGATGTTATGATAATTGATGCAGACGCACGCACACACACACACACACACACACACACACACACACACACACACACACACACACACACACACACACACACACACACACACACACACACACACACACACACACACACACACACACACACACACACACACACACACACACACACACACACACACACACACACACACACACACACACACACACACACACACACAATAGTTCTTACACTTTTTAGAGTTAAATTGACACTCTGGACTTGCTGTTAAATATATGTTCTCCACAATAGATTCTTACTCTTTTAGCCTATTTAGGCTAATATGATCACATCATTATTTTTTGACAAACAGACAAACACACACAAACAGTGCAGTTTGCACACACAGTGTAGTCTTTGACCAAAACAACACAAAAGCCAGAGAATAAGTGAATACGAGTGAGACGGACATTGATAGAAAGCAGTCCAACACGGTTTTACCTAAATCCTGAATCCTTGGGTTCCTGCTTTGGATCAGCATGACTACTGACCTCTTTACCTCCTGGTCTTTCCCCTCCTGACTATAAACACTCTCCTATTATTATTAACCAGCCCACCATCTATCAAACACACATTTATCAGCAAGGCTACACATCCGCTGCCTGGAAGACCCCTGCCCCAGCAGCACTTTTCCCTGTAAAAGCTGTCTGTAAAGCCGACAGGTAGAGGTATCAGGTCATTTCATGATGACTCAAGATATTAAAACTCAGTTTTACGAAGAGGAGTAGTGCTGTTGTTGTTTTTCTTTTTTTGGTTATTGTTGTTTTGCTTTCTTTATATGAGTAATTGTCTTGTAATGTTCATTGTTGTTTTTTTGTATATTTGTATTGTCATTTGTGTGGAAAAAGGAAAATCAATAAATACATTGTTGAAAAAAAACCCCTCAGTTTTACTCCAAAAGTTTGGAGCATTGCATAATATCTCTTTGTTGTTGGTCAATTATTTTAGCCTTGACAGCATGCACAGCACCATATGGACATGTACATACATGTACAGTACATACAGTACTGTAGGTCATATGGTTAATGTTTCCACTTTGAGCCTCTCTCATATTTGTAGAAATGTTGTTTACGTACAGAGTAAAATGAACTCACAAGCCAGCTCTCTACATATCAGTACAGGCATATAGGCCTAACCTACTGCACTTGCTTTAAGGACTTCGCCCCAAGGTCAAAATAAAAGTGTGTGCACGGACTGAGATCAACTGGTTTGGAAGAGTCTACAGTACATGGTAAAGCACTTTACAAGTAGATGTTGGATTTGAATGTTGCTTTGCAGTGGAATTCCCTTTTAATACTGGATATGAAATCATTATGAACTCATATGGGTGGATGTATTTGTGTATGTACTTCGATACTGTGTTTCCGCTGGTTAACATTGTGAACAAGTCTACATTTTAAAAACAGCTGAAGCGGCGCCTGATTCACACGACTGTGTCGTTCGACGAGAATAACTGATTTCAGCAGCACGTTTTTCATTTTCGCAACACGTTTTTTCAGTTGAAAATCACTTATTTCCGCTGAGCCACACGCTCATAAATTGGCCCCTAGACAGAATGATCTTTCGCTACGCAACTTGAGAAAAGTGAGATGTGCGACACGGAGATGAGCTGCTGTGGTAGCACGGTGGCCCAACAGAAACAAAAGTGCACTGTGAGGAAAAACCATACCAGCCCATCTATTATGCTTCACAATGTATAGCCTGGGCACAGTAAAATCCTTAGCATTCATATAACTCAGGGTGTGTACAAACGGAGTGTAAATTTGGTTCGATGTACTGTATACACCGACAAGTTAAAATAACACTCAGGATTATAGTGTGGGTCAGTTTAGTTTAATGCTAGCCCTGTGATATATCATCAAAAGGTTGTGGATTAAGCAAAAGGACCTAGATTTATTAGCCTCATATCTCACGTGGGACTCTCTGGATGTATAAAGAAGCGTTTGGCGTTTCTCTCCACTGGCTTCCAGAGGGTGAGGCGAGGACAGTGACAGTCCCCAGAGTGGAGGAGTCACCATCTACTGTTGCTCCATTAACATTCTGGACAGCATGTGAACCACTAAATCCACTAAGTGTTTTTGTTTTGGCCTTTACACACACACGCACACACGCAAGCACACGCACACACACGGCATGCGCTGCTCCCACATTCTTTAATTAACCTCGTCCACGACATGTAAACACACACACACTCGCAGGGACAAGCACGTGTGTGGCTGTGTGCGCACGCAAAAACAAACGCAATAGAGCGCCGCAGTCCCGCCCCCTTTCATGACGACGCCAGGCCCAGGAAATAGTTCCCAATGCATTTTTCCCATAGACATTTCAAAACGTATTTATTTAAAGACCTTATAAGCGTCGTACAAAGCCAACTCTTGTCGTGACAAATCATGACAACAAACGCAATATTTTGGACCAAACAAATAATTACAAAGAAGAAAACAACAAAAAAAGTGTTGTAACCTGCCGTTTTCTTCTTCTTTCTAATTATTTGTTCAGCCCGAAAATTTTTGTTTGTTGTCATGATTTGTCACGACAAGAGTTGGCTTTGTCCGCGGCGTAAACGTCTTTAAATAATACGGGACTGCGACGCTCTATATTCTGCATACACATGTACTGTACAGTACCGTCCTACGGGGAGCTGGCCGCCTCATCTCTAAAGCCTGCTTTGTACTTAAAATAGCTCATCTACAAGCCCTCAATGTGTTGCACTGCAAAGCCTTGCAGGCTTGTAGATCTGCTCTTTTCGACACGGCACACCACTGTGTACGACGGAGCCTGAATTAGGCACAAAACAGCACTGGCCTAAGATAGATGGTGAGAAAGAAAGAGGATGACACAGAGAAGGAGAAAGACCGAGTTTTCTTACTCTCTCGCTCTCTTGTATCAATGATGTGTTATAATGGCTCCATTAAAACAGTACCCTTCCTTCTTACCTCCTCCTCTATATTTAACCATCCGTCGTCCTGTGGGAGCACAGAGGTATATGCTATCATATTACACTACGCTACATTACACACATTCATTATGTGCTGAGTAGACACCCCTGGTTCCCAGGAGCACCCATAAGTGGCCATATTATTCCAAATCACCCGTTTCACACCACGGGGGTGAGGATGGAGGTTGGGGGGGGGGGGGGGGGGGGGGGGGGGTTGGAGTGGTGGAGTTGGGAGTGGTGGGGGACACAAAGAGAACGAGAGAGGCTGACTAAGAAAAAAAGAAAGTGAACCGGCAGGGAAAATGGCGAGATAGGAGGGAACGTGCACGACCTCGATCGCATGCCATGCCCGTCGTCTGAAAAGGAGGTCTTTTTAGCCGCCCTACTCCGTTTTGTTTTGGCTACGCAGCTATCTCAATCAGCTGGTCGATCAATGATCAATTCACGCTCATGGGCCGCACGCAGCCTCTGCCATGCTGCGTTGTGTCAGTCGGTGACGCGCGATGCTACTAACCAAACAAAGTTCAGCTCCCATTCATTGGCTAATCATTTGCCATCGGCATTGTTCAGAGGCAGACTCATTGAGGAGGGATCAAGACAGAATCCCCTGCTTTGTAGAAGCAGAACAGGCCCCTTCCCCTCACTGCCCTGTCCCTGTTGGCCCTGCGAGTGTGTGTGCTTATGTGTGTGTGTGTGGGGGGGGGGGCTTCCTCCTCATTACAGTCACTAATTACACTCTCATTAATCTAATTAATATTCACTGAACCAGCTCCCTCTAGTCACAAATATCAACACACACACACACACACACACACCCACACACACACACACACACACACACACACACACACACACACACACACACACACACACAGTGGAGAACGTCCACATAGATAGGACACAGACACATAGTTGACAGACTTACCGCATGGCTCTCAGTGCAATCTTGTACGCCAGTTCAGCGTCATGAGGTAGGAGAGAGGTGAAGAGATAGCGGGCGAAGGTGTGCATGGGAACACTCTCTCTGTGGACGATCTCTCCCAGACCACTGTATGGCCCACCTGTTCACAGAGGACACAGTGGACAACATGCTTTAGTGACAGCCACCAACACTTTACACCAAATGGAAACAAGTCCCAAGGACTTTGTGTTATCCTTTTAGCCTTAATGTCTTACTATACCACGTGCCCTTTACATTTAGGACTAATAAAGTATTCAATCAATCAAAGCCATCACGCTGTTCATGTGCATTTCACTTCATTGTTGATTGATATCGTAGTCTCCAACCTTTTCTGGATCAGAGCCCACTGGAAAATCTCAAGCGTGTTTCGACCCGCCCATCTATCTGACTGGTCAGATGTGGTGGGACCGCCCATCTATCTGACTGGTCAGATGTGGTGGGACCGCCCATCTATCTGACTGGTCAGATGTGGTGGGACCGCCCATCTATCTGACTGGTCAGATGTGGTGGGACCGTCCATCTATCTGACTGGTCAGATGTGGTGGGACCCGCCCATCTATCTGACTGGTCAGATGTGGTGGGACCCGCCCATCTATCTGACTGGTCAGATGTGGTGGGACCGTGCATCTATCTGACTGGTCAGATGTGGTGGGACCGCCCATCTATCTGACTGGTCAGATGTGGTGGGACCGTGCATCTATCTGACTGGTCAGATGTGGTGGGACCGTGCATCTATCTGACTGGTCAGATGTGGTGGGACCCGCCCATCTATCTGACTGGTCAGATGTGGTGGGACCGCCCATCTATCTGACTGGTCAGATGTGGTGGGACCCGCCCATCTATCTGACTGGTCAGATGTGGTGGGACCGCCCATCTATCTGACTGGTCAGATGTGGTGGGACCGCCCATCTATCTGACTGGTCAGATGTGGTGGGACCGCCCATCTATCTGACTGGTCAGATGTGGTGTCCCACCACATCTATCTGACTGGTCAGATGTGGTGGGACCGTGCATCTATCTGACTGGTCAGATGTGGTGGGACCGTGCATCTATCTGACTGGTCAGATGTGGTGGGACCCGCCCATCTATCTGACTGGTCAGATGTGGTGGGACCGCCCATCTATCTGACTGGTCAGATGTGGTGGGACCCGCCCATCTATCTGACTGGTCAGATTTGGTGGGACCTCCCATCTATCTGACTGGTCAGATGTGGTGGGACCGTGCATCTATCTGACTGGTCAGATGTGGTGGGACCGCCCATCTATCTGACTGGTCAGATGTGGTGGGACCCGCCCATCTATCTGACTGGTCAGATGTGGTGGGACCGCCCATCTATCTGACTGGTCAGATGTGGTGGGACCCGCCCATCTATCTGACTGGTCAGATGTGGTGGGACCGCCCATCTATCTGACTGGTCAGATGTGGTGGGACCGCCCATCTATCTGACTGGTCAGATGTGGTGGGACCGCCCATCTATCTGACTGGTCAGATGTGGTGGGACCGCCCATCTATCTGACTGGTCAGATGTGGTGGGACCGCCCATCTATCTGACTGGTCAGATGTGGTGGGACCGCCCATCTATCTGACTGGTCAGATGTGGTGGGACCGTGCATTTTGTATGGTTATTTTAACCCATTTAGACCTGGTGTTACCTATACGTTGTTTTACCTTAAATGCCTGCGCCCTCTGTGTCACATACACCTCTGTGTCTCATAGCGACATATTTTATTTTGTATTAAGAATTTGAAGGTTTTCAGAAAACCTTAGGTTAGGTTTTAGGAGGCGTTTTATAGTATAGCATAACATAGCGTTAACATAGCATACAAGCATATATCGTAGTGTTTTGCAGATGATTTGAGGGACCACTTGCAGTATCCTCACGGCCCACCAGTGGCCCCGGTCCACAGGTTGCGAATCACTGGTCTATAGAAACAACAATAGTATAATAATCCCACCTCCTGGCCATTTGCACTGTTCCTACATTTCCCCGCATTGTGCAGGCAAGCATGGGCTTGGCACAGTCATATTTTCTTAACTACCTGACCCCTAGCATCCCTATTCTGGAGCAAACGTATGCCTCAATTTTGTTGCGGGATGTAACAGTTCATATTGAAATGTTCGATATGCCATTTACATTTAGGACTAATAAAGTATTCAATCAATCAAAGCCATCACGCTGTTCATGTGCATTTCACTTCATTGTTGATTGATATCGTAGTCTCCAACCTTTTCTGGATCAGAGCCCACTGGAAAATCTCAAGCGTGTTTCGACCCGCCCATCTATCTGACTGGTCAGATGTGGTGGGACCCGCCCATCTATCTGACTGGTCAGATGTGGTGGGACCGCCCATCTATCTGACTGGTCAGATGTGGTGGGACCGCCCATCTATCTGACTGGTCAGATGTGGTGGGACCGCCCATCTATCTGACTGGTCAGATGTGGTGGGACCGTGCATCTATCTGGCTGGTCAGATGTGGTGGGACCGCCCATCTATCTGACTGGTCAGATGTGGTGGGACCGTGCATCTATCTGACTGGTCAGATGTGGTGGGACCGCCCATCTATCTGACTGGTCAGATGTGGTGGGACCGTGCATTTTCAGAGTATGGTTATTTTAACCCATTTAGACCTGGTGTTACCTATACGTGGTTTTCAGAAAACCTTAGGTTAGGTTTTAGGAGGCGTTTTATAGTATAGCATAGCATAGCGTTAACATAGCATACAAGCATACATCGTAGTGTTTTGCAGATGATTTGAGGGACCACTTGCAGTATCCTCACGGCCCACCAGTGGGCCCGGTCCACAGGTTGCGAATCACTGGTCTATAGTATAATAATCCCCCCTCCTGGCCATTTGCACTGTTCCTACATTTCCCCGCATTGTGCAGGCAATCATGGGTCATATTTTCTTAACCACCTGACCCCTAGCATCCCTATTCTGGAGCAAACGTATGCCTCAATTTTGTTGCGGGATGTAACAGTTCATAATGAAACGTTTGATATTATGAGGATCTGGGTTCGATACAGACGATACATGAACTATAGCAACCCATTCTGGGCGGGAACCCCTTTTGGTGTTAGCAGATCTACAAGCTCATAGCGCGCCACCGAGTGGCACGCTACGAGCTTGTAGGTCTGCTATTTTTGAAAAATCAAAGAACGGCTGACATAGAAACATAGCTTTTTCAGAAAACTGTCAGGATGTAGAAGACATTTTTAGAATCTGATCTCAGGACAAAATGGGTTAAATTGTGTTAAATATGTTTCATATGCCCCACAACAAGGCAGCCGACAGTGAGACAAGATGCAAAGCAACACAGCCCCTCCATTTCCAAAGAAAAAGAAAGACTTCCAGTCTTTTACTATCCTCTACTCCAGTAAGGCATATCAAGCTAGTAGCAGAGAGTAGCCTATACTGTGGAGGAGACGGAGCACTCCATCAGTTTACAATGGGAAAACGTGAAATGCTAAAGATGGCAGCACCATCAACGTTAAAACGATGCCGTCAGCAGCAAAGCTGGACAAACGATGAACCGTTAACCATCTGCTTATCATTAAGAAAATCCCGATTCTAAGAGATAGGAGTCCAAGATGGTGCAGAATGACCCAACTTCCCAAAAGGGACTTTTCTACTAGTTACTAGAAAAATACACAAAGCAACATGCAACAAAAACTGTGAATTAGTCTGATTCCAACAGGATAATGGAAATCAGCACTGTGAATTAGACTGATTGATATGACACCTTCCTCAGTAGCAGAGAATGCAGGCTTAACTCTTGTATGTTTCAGCCTCTCTCCCTCCCTCCCTCCATCCATCCATCCATCCATCCATCCATCCATCCGTATGCCAGACACATTTTGTCACATTCTGTCATTCTCCCCTTTCTGTTTCTATATATTTCTCTCACACACACAAAACACGCACGCACGCACGCACGCACGCACGCACGCACTATTATTTCTAAAGACTGATTCAGGTATACACTGTACTGTAATTATATCATGTTCAAAGTTTAATCATATTTTCACAAAAATATTTTTCCACAGAAATATCTGCCCATTCTCAGGCATTCCTTTTCTTTTTTGTTGTATCATAAACGTACATAACTGCAACATCACTGCACTTGTGAACAGTTACCACTAGGGGGGCAACAGATAAACAAATGAATCAATAGAATAATTGCATAAACATTATTATAGTTATCCAGGGTGACTCCAGACGCTGGAGAGTGAGCTTTTGAAAAAAAGAACGCACATATCACCACAATAGAATAATAGGATTCAGGTCAAACATGTATTGGCTTGTATACCGTAATATTATTAGCCAGCAGTTGAAATGCAAACGCGAGTGCTTTATATCCTGGACAGTACATCGTTTGTGCTATAAAGCACTGTCCATCCATGGACTGGCATAGTGTGGGGAAAAAGCTTCAAATGAAATGCTGACTGTTAAGGCCTTGATATACCGGTATTCATTCAGCTATTTGCCATTGTGAGCTTGCAGCTATTTTATGTGCACAACTAAGTATAAAGTCAGCAATGTTAAATATGAATTAAAAATAGAAATGACAGAGTTAAGCCTTCTTATAGACTAAATATATACAGTACATAGTTGTGGGGAGGTGGGGTGGGGTGGTCCTTGAGGATTGTTTGAAATAACTTGCTAGTGGTCCAGAGCAGAAGAAAATGGAGAACCACTGCTAAAGGACAGTGGCTTATCTTGGCCTGCTCCTCCCAGCGCAGGGAAAGCAGAAGCCACGCGGCACAAAACACACAGTGACGTTGAAAAACATATGGTGGTATGTGCAGACTTGGCTCCTCTCTCGCCTCCCTCCCCCTCTTCCCCTCGTCTCCGGTGGGTTATTTTAAACCCCAACAGGCTCCTAAGCCACAGACCACATCACACACAGGGGCTCTGCTGCAGCCTCCAGGGGCCTGTGGAGGCCTCCGAGCCTGGGACTCCATTGGTAACGGAGCCAGAGGTGGGTGGTCGCATATGGGTAGGGACAGGGCTGGGGTTAGGGTGGGGACTGGAGGTTTGAGGGCTGGGCCTCCAGGATATGCCACCTCTCTCCCACTCCCATAACCAAACCCCAGGCATCACATTCGGTTACAGTACCAGACCTGTAAATGCACACACTGCATGCGTGTGTGTGTGTGTGTGTGTGTGTGTGTGTGTGTGTGTGTGTGTGTGTGTGTGTGTGTGTGTGTGTGTGTGTGTGTGTGTGTGTGTGTGTGTGTGTGTGTGTGTGTGTGTGTGTGTGTGTGTGTGTGTGTGTGTGTGTGTGTGTGTGTGCTGACACAATACCCCTGGTGTTACTGTGTAAAGACCTCATTTTGGTCTGGCCCAAGGCAGCTCAGCTTCTATTTGCACCACAAAATGAAAGGATAATAAATAGTGTTTTTTCCTGTTTCAGCAAGAATGTGTAGGCTCTTAGTGTGTGGGAGAGACAGAGAGGGATTTTAAAAGGAGTGGAGAGCAAAGGCAGGCGGAGGGCACAGTGAAAAAAGACAGATTGAAGCTAAGGAGGAAATACTGTCCCGTAAGACTATGGAAATGAGAAATGAGCGTTTGCGCGTACGTGTGTGACACTGTGTGTGTATTAGTGCCTTTACCCTCTAACAGAAAGACGGCTTGTTTACGGAAGATCTTGACCAGGGAGTCGTCCAGTTCCACTTCCTGCAGCTTGGCCAATAGCTGCTCCTCGTTGCGACACACCTTCTCCTGGGCATACAGGCCATCAGGCATCACTCTCTGCTGGCCTAAGCCAATCAGAGCCGTCTCCACGGCCAGCGCCACATACGATTCGCCGTCGCCTAGCAATCGTTGCACAGGCAACCGCTGGAGGTCTGCACGGCTCACTACGCTGGAACAGTCTGTGGGGAAAAGAGGAAGAGATGATGAAGCAGGCACAGAGGGAGAGAGAGAGAAAACGGATATGGAGGTGTAGGCAGGGTGATAAGTGGGAGTACAGTAGTAGATAGGGAAAGAGGGAAGAAAAAGGTTCAGATAGCCTTGTGGACAGGCTCTGTGCTGTTCTCTGAGGTTTGGACACTAGATGAGCCTGTCTCCTATTGAAAACCACTTTGTCAGTCACACTGACTCACACAGCAGAGGTCTGGACAGAACAACCGTCCAAAGTAAAGATTAACGCCTCAGGAACATTCCTCTTTTCACTTGCTCAGCCTTAGAGACTGAGAGTACTATTTCCGTGAGCAGAGGAGGACATGGGCGAGTGTGCTCGTGCACACACGAGCGAGAGAGAGAGAGAGAGAGAGAGAGAGAGAGAGAGAGAGAGAGAGAGAGAGCACAAGCCATGGGGAAGTGAATTTAAAAAGCACATAAAAGAGGTGGCAGAATAAAACAGACAAATGTTCAGAGGAAGAATCTGGGATAACATCCATCATGTCTGAACTGGGACAGCTTTCTGTCAGATAACGTGGTACACTGATTTGGAATGCTTCTATACGGTATGTCTACTTGCACAACAACGTCTAAAAAGACATTGGAGACATATCTGATCCATCAAAAACACATTATGCAAAGGGCGAATTATCAGGGAAGGCTGGGATCACACACAGCATTGATAGACTAGATAAATACAGGTGTAGACATTGAAGTCCGTTTTTATACATTCACAATTCTGACGCCTGAAATTTCCCCTGTGGGATCAACAAAGGTATCTTTTATATTATTATTCTATTCCTCTTGGTAGAAGAGAAGCACAAATAAAAATTGGGAAATCGACAATTATTATATTGATGTTGAAGATTTCCCCATCGCTACTTCCTCTTTTGTCACCTCTGTACACCTTTTACTGTGCGTCCAAACAGTTCCTGTGGCAGACTAGAGCTACAGTAGCACCTTTTACTGTGCGTCCAAACAGTTCCTGTGGCAGACTAGAGCTACACCTTTTACTGTGCGTCCAAACAGTTCCTGTGGCAGACTAGAGCAACAGTAGCACCTTTTACTGTGCGTCCAAACAGTTCCTGTGGCAGACTAGAGAAACAGTAGCACCTTTTACTGTGCGTCCAAACAGTTCCTGTGGCAGACTAGAGCAACAGTAGCACCTTTTACTGTGCGTCCAAACAGTTCCTGTGGCAGACTAGAGCAACAGTAGCACCTTTTACTGTGCGTCCAAACAGTTCCTGTGGCAGACTAGAGCGACAGTAGCATTGCAGCCAGCATACACCTTTTACTGTGCGTCCAAACAGTTCCTGTGGCAGACTAGAGCAACAGTAGCACCTTTTACTGTGAGTCCAAACAGTTCCTGTGGCAGACTAGAGCAACAGTAGCACCTTTTACTGTGCGTCCAAACAGTTCCTGTGGCAGACTAGAGCAACAGTAGCACCTTTTACTGTGCGTCCAAACAGTTCCTGTGGCAGACTAGAGCAACAGTAGCATTGCAGCCAGCATGTGAAACTACTCCAGGAATGCACCTTCATTTCACAATGGAACTTTTTTAATCAACCAGACAGTTGTGTTGGTTTAATGACTCTGTCAGGCCGGGTATGCTACCCAGGGCAAGCAAAACCTGGAAGTCAATCATAGCCAATCAGAATGGAATATGAAACATCTGACTGATACATCTTGAACACATGACTCCAGGAGTAATGTGTACAGACATTACACAAAATTGGACGAAATTTGGAGGAGTAGCAGCAAAAAAGAAGAAAAGAAATGGCTATTATGAATCTCAATTTCAAATGTGTCTAAGGCACAGGCATGTCTGTAATATTTTGACTACTCATATACAAGTACACAAAAAAGACAGACAGACAGACAGACAGACAGACAGACAGACAGACAGACACCTACTAAACTACAATAGAGTTGCAATCCACCTACAAGGTCTAGTGGTACCTGAGAGGTCTAGGCAGGTGTTGCTACCATCGTCTGTCCCCCGTCCCGACTCTGTCAGTGTGCTGAACAGGGTACCAATGGGGTCCAGGGGGTGTCCAACCCAGCCCTCTAGGTTGGTAGTGGAGGTATGACCTTTATGGAGCAATTCTAAGACAAATACACACAGTTAACATTAGCAAACCTTGTTTCTTTAAAAGTATCTCCCTTTTCAATTTAATTTAGAGTAGCCAATTGTTGAAAGGTATACTGTAAGGACCACAGGCGGCAGAAACTCCGGATGTCCTGAAACATGAAAACGAGTTCTTCTGGAACGAAGTTGGAAGAACCAAAACATTAAAACATTTCTAAAACTGTGACATTTCAGGAAATGAAAAGAATAAAGACTTCCAATGTAGTAATTATTTTGCCTATTTTACTTTCATTGGTTCAATATTTATAAAACACACGTAGACGTCGACATATGGATATATATATATATATATATGAGGTTTCTGCTTGACAGTGACGAAATGCAACCTCACCTTTTTTGTGTCGGCGGAAGTGCTCTAATTGCCTCTGTTGCTGTCGCCGTAACGTGTTCACCACCGCTATGGCCAGTCGGAGTGCTTCTCTGGGGTAACCATGGGAACGCAGGGCATCCACCCTTGCACAGGCAGTTGGCACGTGTTCTAAGGAACGGGAAGGCGGACGGAAACACATTCACTTTCACGTTTTCCCTTCCACTTTCCCCGTTTGCAACCAAAATGTATGTTGAATCTCAGAAAACTATGAATCTGTTCTAATTAATCTTCCCCCAAACTGAAGGTAAAAAAGAAAAACACAGACAGACAGACAGACAGACAGACAGACAGACAGACAAACAGACAGACAGACAGACAGACACACACCATGCCACATGGGCCAGCCACGCGTGTCAAAGAGGGAGCCGTCCTGGTTGTCGTGGTAACAGTAGTTGGCGTAGAGGTCGCTGGCGATGATGTGCTGCAGATGCCGGTCCTGCCAGTGGAGGTCACAGGCCTCGATGGCTCGCGTGAACACCGTTCTGTGGGGACGCAGCTCTGGAGGAGAAGGAGGGAAGGGCAGAGGGGACAGGGGTCAATATTAGCCCATTAAAACCGGGAAAGCATCCATGTCATTTTAGATTTGAGCTATATTTATTTATAGCTATATACTGTACATATACACCAGTAGGACGCCTGGAGGCGAGAAGCGACCCGCCCTAAAGGGCGAGAAGCACGCATCCGCCTCGTTGACGCCAGACTGCTGGGCGAGCACTGGCGCTTTGGCATGGGGAGCATCAGCTATAGCTATTATATAGGTTGTCTCCATAAATGGAGCTCAAGGTGAAAGGTTATTTCACCTAGCGCGCCATATATGGAGACAACCTATAGCTCCATGTATTGAGACAACAGCAGCGCTGACATCAGACTAGTGTAGAAACCTCATATATGGATATACACGCCTGGCATCGTCATGGTGATACGTACTCGGTTGGCTGGCATCATCATCATGACACGCATATAGTGAACCATATGTAAGAAATGTCCTCAGTGATATCTGCTTTACAACCCGTATATCGTTGGGTTAGACCAGGGGTGCCCACACTTTTTTGACTTGAGAGCTACTTTCAAAATGACCAGCTGAACAAGATCTACCCACCGAAATAATGTATTATATATGAATACCATCGCTGAAAATAGTTTAAATATGTACCTGAGGGGGCTTTAGAATAGCGAAGCTGGCATTACATATAAGACAAATGCATTTGAATGGGAAATAGAGGGGGAGAAATGGAATAGATAGGTATTTTTTGTATTTAATTTGTAATGCCGCCACAGACAGCAACACTCATCAAGCAATCAAGTCACCTTAATTCATTTTTTTTACATTTCAATTAAATATTATAGGGGCATGTCGTGTGATCAACCTGCACAGTCTTTGTGATCTACTGGTAGATCGCGAGCTACCTTTTGGGCACCCCTGGGTTAGACATTTCTGCATGCCGCTTAAGTTCGGATCGGACACCACTGCAGCGCGATCTAACGAGACAACCAGCACTGGTTCGAGGTCCTTGATGTCATGATGATGTCACGATGACCTGGGCAGCTGGGGGCTTGCCTGGGGTGACCAGGGGGTTGATGTCACGATGACCCCCAGGTCATCGTGACATCATGAAACCTGGGCTGAGCGACGGGGATTTGAGTTAGATGACATGACTTGAATTGTTGTGAGTGACGTGAACTTCGGTCGCAAATATACTGTACGGCACATTGGCTGGCTATTAAAAAATAGCACATATACAGTACATGCTCATGTGCCGCACTATGAGCTTGTAGATCTGCTATTTAAAAAAAGTCTTTTTAACAAATATTTGAATATATATATATTTTTTAAAGCGAACATTAGTAACTCAAGTTTGTGCTTCTGGGGGTCCCTGGAACAGAATATCTTGAGATGTAAATGGGGGTCAACGGCCAAATACAAGTTTTGAGAACCACTGATATAGCAACATACGTTTTTCAGAAAACTGTCAGGACTTAGATGACATTCGTAGAATGGGCCTCAGGTCTTAAATTAGGGTTAGAGAATGTTCACCCAGAGAGACACTTTTGCACGTCCCCAACGATGTTCCTTTTCAGGAAATGGGGAAAAAACCCAGATGGATTTTTCAAAATGTTGAACTGACAGACACACTTATGCACCTTCACTTTCAAAATGTTTCAAAAGTAGCAAAAATGGCCAATCTGAAAAACTTTTGTAGAAAGAAATCATTAACATGGTGAAGTACATCTTGATGACATCATCAAGATGTCATCATATTAATGATTTTTTTTCCAGACCTCCAGTTCTAGGAAACACAGAATGGGGGGACCTTTTTATTATGTCCACACAACAGCTCTAAGGTATATTAATGACAGTAAAATGAGTGGAATTCCCCTTTAATGCGGATAAGAAAACAATGGAGATACAAGGTCTCTGCCCAACAGCGGTAATTTGGTCCTTATTCTAACCTCTGCTTCCCTATAGCTGTCTGAGAATTTGCCTTCAATAAAAGGGGTTACAAATAAGATGGGCAATGATACACATTGCAGACAGACAAATAAAGAGAGAGGGGAAGACAACAAAAAAAGAAAAACAAACGTGTTCATCTCTGACCTTGGTTGCCATGGGCGCCCTGAGGCAGTGAGTGGGTGAGGTTGGGCAGCTCGTTGCCGTGGTTACCGTCCTCCCAGGGGCAGACGTCCACACTGTTCCACCTGCGCAGCTGCCGCAACCAGGAAGCCTTCTGTTCCGACTTGCAGTGGGGGTTCAGTACGATGCACATCCACAGGGCCCCTGGACACACACACACACGCGCACACACACACACGCGCACACACACACACACACACACACACACACACACACACACACAAACCTCAGTCCTCTGCCCTACTTACCCATGGAAAGACCTAAACAATGATTCACACAACGCAGGTAGCTGTTGGGGGGGGAGAAAAAAACTATAAAAAACAAAAACAACAATTTTCTAGATTCTAAGCTCACGGCGCTCCGCAAAGGCCCAGCACATTGACAAAACGTGTGCACCACATTTTGTGCCATCTTGCACCGAAACGCAAGAAAAACGGCAAACTCTGTGAAAACAAATGAACTTTAGTGTTCCCGGGGCTACGCTGACTACACACATATCAACTTGATGTAAATTGGAACAAACTGAATATGAAAACTGGCTGGGTCTCTGGGGATGGAAAAATGCATTCAGGGATTTTATTCTCCAGACTAACGGAGATATGTACACACTGCAGGGGGGCGCGTGTGCACGAGCGGGTGTGTACGCGCGCGTGTGTGTGTGTGTGTGTAAATGTATGGCAAGAAAGAGCTGGAGAGGAAGGACGTGGACAAGGACGGTGTGAAAACATGAATAGGGAAACAGGGAGAGAGAGACAGAGAGAGAATCACAAAAGACCGTGAACAGAAAGAGGGAAAGAGCTAGATCGGGGGTGTAGAAACAAGGTGCGCAAGGAGGAGGAGGAGGAGGAGGAACGGACAAGAAGCGACGAATGCTGGGAGGGACAGCTTTGTGTCTGGGGAGGAGAAAGTGGAGGAGCGGAATCCGATCGAAAGAGAGAGAGAGAGACAAAAGACAGGGGAGAGGCTGCTGAGAGGCAGTGCTCGTCACACGTCAGCGGGAGCGATAAGGGTTCGGGGAGAAGGGCTTGGAGTGTGGACTTCAAAGAGGCCGCGCCATGCACACTTCCAACAATACGTGGGATTTGAAACAGATGAGATCACCACACATGAGAACGTACACGACTAAAGATGGGGGGGAAGAAACATTGTCATCATCCACAACAACGACAATGACCAAGAATGTAGTGGAAACCAACGAAGGCCTGGAGAGAAACACAGCAGTTATTACTGTGATACGTGTGTCGGAGCATGTCGGTGTATGTTTGTGTATAGTATAGGACAGAAAAACAAGCTAATGATGAGTTGAACTGCACTGTGACGGCTAAGCGATACGTAGTGCTTGAAGCAGGAGCGCAGACAGAACTCCTCGGCCCCCTGATACTTGGGCTCCCAGGTGGCAGGCCCCATTATATTATTTAAAACTACACAATTAGGGGTGTACTCATGGCACTTTTTCATGACATAATACTATATACTTTTGTTGATATACAGAGTATATTACATAATATTGCTAGTTGTTTGAGCTTAAACGTATATTGAGCAGTATTTCCCCTTACAATAGCATAAAGTATACCCAAATTATCCTTTTCAATTCTTACTTATGGCCCATCAGTGTCTGTATCTCCAGAGAGGAGCTGTTTGACAACCAACTTGCCATTTACAAAGTGACCATCCGTCCGGGTTATGGGAACTAAACAGCCGACATGTGCCTCTGAGTTATGCATGATGTCTCTTTGGAAACACACAAAGGTCCGTCCAGGCTATGGGATACCAAAGATCCCCCTACTGTCTTTGACGTGAAAGATGTCACTTGGAAACGTACGAGCATTCTCTCCAGGTTATGAGAACACTCGTAAACACAGCTCTTTGCGAGATTCTTTTAAAGGCGGCAAATGGCAGAATGCTGTCAGTATACATTTAACTGGACGCGGATATCGGTTTCACAATAATATCTAATGTGTTTCAGAGCCCTGACCAGTTCTGGGTCCCCTGAATTCCCCCTTGGCCTGAAGACCTTTACATAGGTGGTGTTAACTGGGCTATTTATGAGGCACTGTGCCATGTCGAAACACAACGCTCTTAGTAAGTGGGACAGGGCTGTGTCTAACCCCTACACATACAAAGACAGCAAGGTGAGTCAAATGTAGTGCGTGTTTGTGTGTGTGTTTGTGTGTGTGTGTGTGTGTGTGTGTGTGTGTGTAAAGGCCGCACACAAGAGCGTTTCTGTCAGCACACGCCCGAGCATGCGAAAGCGCACGGCCGCCGGTGAGTGTGCGTGCGTGCGTGCACATGCAGCTGTGAGTGTACGTGTGAGCGTGTGCGGCTGAGCATAAAGACAGCATGCGCGGCGGCGGGTTTCTCTTCCTCACCAAGCTCGTCCCAGAGCTGTCTGTACTTGTCGGTCATGGTGGTGCCTTGCTGTCTCCACAGTGCCAGGCGAGGGTCCGCCATGAACTGCTCTGTGATCAGTGTTAACATCCTCGCTCCGTTGGAGTCACGCATCTTTAACATCTCCCTCACCTAGAGAGAGAGAGAGAGAGAGAGAGAGAGAGAGAGAGAGAGAGAGAGAGAGAAAGAGCGAGATGTGGTGGTTGTTAGATGCATGCATCATATATACACCTGTACAGATATGAATGTTTTAGGCACATGCAGACATCAGGGTCTATAAATACAGTGAATGCACAGTGTACACAGTACAGGACCACACACATACATACACACACACACGTACACACACGTACACTACACACACACGTACAAGTAGAGAGAGAAGAGAACACAGTAAGAACACACTGTGACAGGATTAGACACACACACATACATGCTATGCTAGCTGTCACAAGGACACACGTGCGCGCACACACACACACACACACACACACACACACACACACACACACACACACACACACACACACACACACACACACACACACACACACACACACACACACACACACACACACACACACACACACACACACACACACACACACACACAGTCTCTTTCACCTTGACAAGGAGAATGAGACCATTTAACAGAGACACATAATTACAGACACGTGGACGCTTAGATAGACAGACATATAAGCTGTGTGTGTGCGCGTGTGTGCGTGCGTGCGTGCGTGCGTGGTAGAGATCAAACAGCATATTGCTGTGAGACATTGTAAAAGGCAGGGAGGGTAGATGATAATGGCTTTTGGGTAACAATCTTTATATGGTGCATACCCACAATGCATTAAGGCAGATCTGTAACTCCATACAACAGACAGAACCACAGAGTGGCTGTTTAACAGCCACTGGCATACTGTACAATGTCTCCCTCTCTCTTTCCTGCTCACCCTCCATCCTCCCGCTCTTCTTCAGTTAGCTTTGGCTTAGTCTAGTCTCGAGACAGAATTCAAAGGAAAAGAGGGGGCTGTTTCTCCTTTAACTGCTGATGGGTTCTCACTTCTCAGATTGGCTTTGGCTAAAAGCTACAATCTTATCCATGTTCAAGCTGGCGGCCCTATTTTGTGGATGCCATTAGTTTCAAAACTGTTGGGAAATCTTCAAAAATGTTCCAATGTTTGCAACAATAGCAAATTTGGCAGAACTACAAGCTTGTAGAAGCTTGCAGATCGGCTATAACCCATTACATGACTATGTATACATTTAATATTAAGTATAAAATAGGACTAAATTGAACTTAAACACGCATATGTGTGTGTGTGTGTGTGTGTGTGTGTGTGTGTGTGTGTGTGTGTGTGTGTGTGTGTGTGTGTGTGTGTGTGTGTGTGTGTGTGTGTGTGTGTGTGTGTGTGTGTGTGTGTGTGTGAGGGATGGTGGTGGGCAAGCTGTTCAATGTTGTTTCATAAACGGATTCAAGGGAACAAATGTATTGGCATGAGAAGACAATACTTGGAAAGGATGCAGGCAGAATGGTGGGTACAAGTGTGTGTGTGTGTGTGTGTGTGTGTGTGTGTGTGTGTGTGTGTGTGTGTGTGTGTGTGTGTGTGTGTGTGTGTGTGTGTGTGTGTGTGTGTGTGTGTGTGTGTGTGTGTGTGTGTGTGTGTGTGTGCGCGTACAAAAAAAAGAGAGAAAGAACATTGTCTGTGTGCATGTAGGAGAGAGACAGAAAGAAGGCAGGGATAGATGGAACTAAAGAAATACATTTACTGGCACAGACAAAAACAATATGGATTAGTTTGTGCATCGTACACTGATATGTTTCAATGTTACCCCAATATGTCAATATGACAAAAGTATTTATGGTCCAAAATGCCTCTAAAATTCCTTATTTACACACAATTTATCTCCATGATGTTTCAATAGGTCTACTGCCATATTGCTTTATTTCACTCAAATCAGACTTCCGAGTAATATATATATATATATATATAAATAAACCTTCCAGGGAAGGGACTGCACACTCCAGAGAACAAAGACGGACAACTTACTGCATCATAAGCTTATTTATTATCGTGCTAATACATAAGTTGAAAGTATTTGTATCTCAACATTATTATTTATTTATTTATTATCTCTCGTTATTTGGAGCATTCTCTATATGGTCCAACTTTAGCATCTGAACTGGAGGCCACAGGTAAATGATTGTGCTCAGGGTTTGAGTGTACAGGTGCACCACACCACACCTTGCTGAAGAGCAGGTTGAGCTGCTTGCCCGAGCCGTGGTAGCCTCCCTGGGACAGGAACAGTTTGACCTGCTCCTGAACCTGCTCCTCGTCCAGGTGCCAGCAGTTCTCATCGTCCACACTGGCTCCAGCTGTGGGGTCCGGGGCCCCTAAAACGCGCACGCACACACGCACACACACACACACGCACACACACTTTTAGCTCAAGCCTCAAAACTCTTCTATTAAAACTACACAGTAAAGTCATCACGGAGGACTTTACTGTGCAACAAAAGGCAAAGCACTTTGGGACACTAAAAATAAACATTGATATTCCATACAACAAACACACGAGTGGGCACGTGTGTGTCACTGTGTGTGCGTGTGCGTGTGTGTGTGTGTGCACAATTGCACGTGTTCACAGAAGCTTTAAACCTGATGACATGCTTTAGTCATTTATAGAATTATTGATGAAAGAGCTACAGATCAATAGCCTATCAAACAAAAACAGACCAAGTGAACTGATAAGAGGACATGTGTGTCTCTCTCCCTCTTTCTTTCTACTAGTTTGCTGCTCTACACAGTGAAATCCTCAGTGTTCCTTCAGATCCGAACGGTGTACAAAATAGAACCAAAAAAAGAATCCATAAGGGTACACTCTTCTGAGTTAAATTAACACAGAGGATCTGTCTGTGCACTCACTCTTTCCTCCGTTCTCTCAAGTCTTCCGCCTTTTTTCCTTGTTCCTTCCATCATCACATCATTCTCTTTCCTTTCTCAAAATCCCCACTTGTCTCTCTCTCTCTCCATCTCTTATCCTCTCTCCATTCCTCCTCTCTCTCCATCTCTTATCCTCTCTCCATTCCTCCTCTCTCTCCATCTCTTATCCTCTCTCCAATCCTCCTAGCTCTCTCTCTCTCTCTTCTCTGAGGTACAAACAGTGGCACATTTGTTGATAACAAGATAGGAATGTCATCTCTCTCATTCTCCTTTACATCGCTCCTCTGCGTGTTTCTCTTGTGTATTCCTTCCTCTCAGTCTTTTCATGCACGTCCACAGTGTGGACTCACACACACACACAGCCGAACCCAGAGTGTTAACTCGGCTCTGAATGTGTAAAAAATAAATTGTGTACACTTTGAGCGGTGAATAGCAGTATATTTTACTGTGAACCCTGGTGCAGGTGCTGAACAGACAGAGAAAGGTAAGAGCTTGCACACTGCTATAAGTCTCCCAGGTGTTTATCATCACCAGGTGTTGAACATCACATTATCAGGAAATTCATAGGGATAGAATTGAGGCATAATGTTATAATTATCGGCTGGGCGGGTCATCTGACATCCTTCAGGTGAGCAAATTAGCAAACCTTAATGATAGGAAAAAAAAATATGATAAGAAAGATAAAGATAGTAGGCCTCATTCACTAACCTTGTCGTAAATTTTGTGTATAAGCTGGTCGTAAATTGTTCCATGACCCATTTAACACCATAAAAGGCAACCAGAAATAACCAGCTTGGGAAAAAAACAGATCTGCAAGCTTCCACCGTGTCGAGTCACACCGCCTTGACAACTTGTACATCTGCTCTGTCTGGAGTCCCTCGATCACGCGATGGATCAACTGAACCGTTAATAAACTAGACTGCTCTTTGGTGTTAAAAAGGTTTAACCCCACCACCAAATACTAAAACAACGTGGAAAGGATTTTATAGAAGCCTTAGGTTTCTATTAAAGGGGTAACATTATGACGCTGGAATCCAGGAATGCCGAGATCCGACCAGATCGCGCTTTATTGATTACAGAGGAGAAATCTGTCCTTTGGATTAACAACATACCCTGTCCTACGTCCGAATGGATATGGACACCGCTATAGATTTAATCCATACTGTATCCTCATCAGATTGGATGGTAAGACTTATTAGACTATTGTGTGGCATTCATGTGATTAATATTATAAATGAATAGCGTGACATTGGAGTTGTGCCTGTTGCCTCCTGCAATATAATGCACGTGGCCACATTTACAGACACGGCAAACACGACGAAGGACCTAATAATTCAGCTCTAAATGCGTCCACTGAAAATAAATACAAGTTTGAATTTGCCTCATGTCTATATGCATCCATAGATGTTTGACATCGTTTTTCTTTTTTATATATGACAAATGTTGGGCACATAAATATTTTATTCAGGGTTTGGCTTTTTGCATGAAGAATAAGGCATTCTACGAACATACACAATGTTTGAGGCATACAGTATAAGTCTGCTCCAGAGCAGATGTGAGTTTGAGTGTACGAGTACGTCCACTAAAACCCACGAACAAAAAGAGATTGATGAATTATAGACTCTAGACTTGGAAAAGTGCAGAAATGCGGCAAAAGTACAAATTGAAAATAAAATATGTGCAGACCCGAGCTTAGTGAATGAGGTAAATAGGAGAGAGAGCGAGTGCATTTCCCGGTAGCGGCATCTGCCACGGAACACCCGCGGCAGTCGGTAGTGTTTCTCTGCAGCATCAGTCCAACACTCTACCCCAAACCATAACCGCAAGCACGACGCAACACATGGCATCAGCCGTGGAACACCTGCGGCAGGCGGCAGTATTTCTCGGCGGCATCAGCCCGACACTCTACCCTAAACCCTTACCCTAACCGCAAGCGCAAGCACGACGCAACGCATGTCGGACCAAACGCACTGCCACGGAAGAGAGCGGCAGTCGAGTGTCATAATCCCCCCAGTTTCCCCGGTAGCTGCTGCCCCTTCTCCCGGGCCGCGCCGCGGCTGATACCGGCAGTTTACCGGCAGTTGCTGCGTGAAGCGGCAGCCACGAGATGGAGTGGCAGTGGAGTGACATAATCCCCGGAGACATGCCACCCCTCCCCCCGGCAGCTCCACGGCTGTTACCGGCAGTCTACGGGCAGTTGCGGCGGTTGTTGTGCGGCTGCCGAACGGACCCGACAGAGCAGCGGAACGGAGCTGTCATAATCCATCCACCTACTGCCGGTCCTCCCCCCGGTAGTGCCGCGTCTCATGCCGTTGCCGGATTATGCACTCGCTGCTTCTGGTAAATAGTGGTGTTCCAGTAAACCCAGATTTATACTTGGTCATACAATGGTGTATGAACTCAAGTAAACATATCACTGTCTCTACGTGGTGGCAGCTAGACATGTTCAATGCCAATGTATTTGAGTATCATGTATAATAACAATAACAACAACAATAACACCATCAATTCAGTCCCTCTGCCAATTGCCCATTCCAACGATTGTGGGCGCTATTTGAGCAGTTAGGGGTTATGAGTCTTGATCATTTGACACAGTCCAGAACTGGGGACCTTCTGATTCTCAGCCTATCTAGTCTCTACACATTCAGCTATGTCTGTCCCCATTTCTCAATCTCTATACCCCCCCTCCTCAGAGGAGAGGTGGTAAGGAGAGTAAACCATGAGAGTTTGCTTTTCCACACCGCCACCTCCCACGTCATATTGCATTCTCTTATTCTGTTTGATCCTCATGCATCTCTGTTATGTCCATCGCTCTTTCTACCTTTCTCTCGGATGAAAATAGCCAGCGTAGATATGTTTGCCGTTTTTTACTTCCCTTTCCTGCTCTGGTCTGTCTCTTTCTGTCTGCCTCTCGCTCTCTCCCTCTCAGAGGTAAATAACAGGTCTATAGTGTTGATTAGAGGCATACGGTCTCTCCTTTACTGCCTGGATCTCTAATGAGGAGCATTGATCCTGCTAGACTCTACCTTTATTACACAGTCGATACACACACGCACGTCGCACGCATAGACATTGTGCGCGTGCTCGCACGCACGCACGCACACACACAGATAAACAGAAATATGCTTGCATATAAACAAACACAGGGCATTGGGGTTTTTAATCCCATACACACAATGAAATGGACACGAGTACACAGTCTCAGACAGCAGATAACATGAGCACACACACACACACACACACACACACACACACACACACACACACACACACACACACACACACACACACACACACACACACACACACACACACACACACACACACACACACACACACACACACACACACACACACACACACACACACACACACACGGCTCACCGTGGACCTGGTTTATCTCAGAGTTCTGCGACAGGATCTCGTCGGCCAGCTTCTGTGCGGTGGGCAACACCTCCGTGTGGTGGACCGATATGAGGTACTGGACGAACTTCTGCAGCTGGTCCCTGCTCATCTGAAACAGGGTCTCTGAGATGGGCAGGTGTAGCTTGACCTGCTCTGGCTTCCGCACGCGGTACAGGGACAGCGCCACCACGTGGGCGCAATAGAAGATGTCTTTGTTGCCACACGTGCATGTGACGGCGGTGATCTTGCAGCGGTCGAAGCTGACGCTGACGCTGCACACGAGCTCTGGCGACGAGGGCGTGGCCGGGTCCGTCACCGTGCCACTCAGGTGGAACCCTGGAAATTGGGGGAGAAAGAGAGGGAAACTTGATTAAACAGGTTCCTTTTGAATGATCTTTTACTGTCGTCTGTCGATATTGTTACTTTTTAAATGTTTTTGAATGCACGTCTTTGTGAGTATGTCTGTCCATATGAGCACGGAATGTGATGTACACACGTGATGTCCCCCTCACTGCACACGAGTGTGATTTGTTTTTAAACAAATACGGAAATATTTCATGCCAAATTGCCAATGAAGTGAATTGGAATTGGATTGGATTTAATTAAGAGAGATGGACAGAGAAAGGAGAGGTAAGAGAGACGGAAAGACTGCAATGATCATTTAGCTCCAGTTTACCCAGAACAAAATGTATGGAAATAAAATACATTTCTGAAACTATATTGTGTTGTCCTCAAATATACAAACAATCAAACAAGACATGGTCAGTGGTTGGACAAAATAACATATTACAAGGAAGATAGTAATATCATAAGTATAGCCTTTGTATATTATTATACAGCCAAGATATCTACAGAGTACTGAGTAAAAATTACAATTGGATGATTTGATGAACTCATTGAATTTGACCTTCAGTAAATGACATAATTGAAGCCATCTCTCCCAGATAGATTTTAAAGTTCAAGCACACCAATCATGTGAAAGTCAAGACATACACATACTTAGCCGTGGTCACCAGCCAAAAGGCCCCATGTTCCCCTGTCATGAGAGCAACATCAAGAATGGCCACAGACTCTCTGCTATTAAGTCTAATTTAATCTTTTTTTTTTTCTCCTCGCTTTTTCTTTTTTCAGTTGAAAGGACATCATTTTTCTCTGCATGTCATGAAACACTTAAACTATGAAGCATAAATTAGGCTTCAGCCTGAGTGATATTACACGAGCCTGCCAGACATCTAGACCCGGCATCTTGCATCAGCAATCGACTCTAAAAGTGCAACATTCAGAAGAACCGTCCGGGGAAGAGAAGCAAGGAGGCTATAGAGAGTATGGTTATTAGTCTGTGTACGTGATTATCAATAATATAGCCTTTCATTTGAATATAACCGTTTGATCTTCTCCTGACTGCTCTTTCCAGAGGCGGCGGACGGTCATTATGCGCCCATGAATATTCATGAGTGGGGCGGGGTCCCCAGCAGTGGCCCTAATACACCCACCGATGATGAGCATATGCAGGAGACACACACACACACACACACACACACACACACACACACACACACACACACACACACACACACACACACACACACACACACACACACACACACACACACACACACACACACACACACACACACACACACACACACACACAGCACGAGATCATGCATTTATTAATAACGGGGAGTGGTTAAGAAAGACAGAGCGGGTTATGAATGCATTTATGTGCTCAGGAGAGGTCGGGGGAAAAATGCATGCGTAGCAAGCAAAGACATACATCTCTAAATAAATGTATCAAAGGGATGAGCACATGGTGCGCTGTGATATCGAGCATGTATTAACACGAATATCAAAGCCTTCTCTGTGCCTCTGCATTAGGAACGAGAGGGGAGGGGGGCTGAGAGTTGAATATTTCATCGTATAATATACAGTAGATAGGAGTGGGGGCTGAGGGTTGCCCTCTGAAAACCGAGGGCAGGTCAAAGTAGCTTCTATTTTTCCTAGATTGTTCTGGGTGCAGAAATGTTTTTATGCAGGATGCTAAAGGAATACACTAGTAAAGAGAGAGAAAGACCACTACAACCATAGCGACCCTGTTCTGGGTGTGGACATTCAATGGAAATAACAGATTAACAAGCTCACAATGTGTCACGTTGTGAGATTGTAGAATCTTCAACTATTTTGGCATAATGTGCCATGTGCCGTTTCTCCTTTGCACAGGGACAGAAATACTATAGAAGGAAGGGTGGGACTAGTTTACTTAAATGTTAGGTCACCATGAGCCATTCGTTAAATGGTAAATGGTGCATTTATATAGCGCCTTTATCCAAGGCGCTTTACAGAGATTGTGCATTACATTCACCCATTCACACACACATTCATACACTGATGGCAGCGGAAACCATGCAAGGCACCAAAAAGCACATCAGGAGCAATTAGGGGTTCAGAGTCTTGCTCAAGGACACTTCGACACTAAGTCTGGGGGAGCCCAGGTTCAAACTGGCGACCTTGCGGTTGCCATGCGGCCACTCTACCCCTAATCCACTGCTTCATTGTGGTGTGATTGTTGTGGTGTGATTGTGGCCCAGTTTTAATATTCAGTTCAAACTATATGCCTGCAGCTCAATTCTGATCTCCCCCAGTCATAAAAAGGTGTCAAAAGTATATCTGCACAAACAATATATTGCTTAAAGCATAAATACCCCCCCCCCCTCCCATATCACCTACCTATACTACAGCTTCAATCGTTACTCTAAGAAGTCCCACCAGGACCAAGCATAAATCGATCAACATTGCCATTATTAGAAGCCCATGGGGACAGCAAATCAGTATTGCGTTCATCATGTAATCTATTAGGGGTGGGCGATATGGTTTTTAGGGTTATTGTCAAGTTACTTAACAGTACAACCACCTACAAGGTAACAGAAACTAAAAGAAAAAGGAGTAACAGAACATTTAAACTAAAATACAGTATTAATTTTGGCTAACAATATTGTTATATTATCCGATTTACTCCTGTATACCCTGAAATCTTGAATAAACAAAACTGTGAAGAAAAAAAATGTGGCTAACAAAACAGTCGTTCTACAAAAGTATAAATTAAGGTATAGAACAATAATAGAATGTGCATTCACTGTATCACGATATATACGATATCTCTGAATATTGTATCACAATATGATATTTATCACCATATCGCCCACCCCTATAATCTAATAGATTATGAGAAATAATGTATGCAAAGGTGACATTTTGTCTGAGGGTTGTACTAGAGCAGGGGTTCCCAAACTGTGGTGCGTGCACCCCTTGTGGTGCGCGAGCGCCTTCTAGGGGGTGCGTGACATGAAAAGACTAATGGTGGTGCTATGGTTTTATTTTAAATATATTAACATATTGTGCCAATATATGGCAAGTAATATAGCCTATGCTGCATATATTATGCCATATTCAGGTTCATATGTGCATATATGTGGATAAAAAGGAAATATATGTCTCTATATAGCTTATGCAATTTATATTTCCATGTGGGGGGATGCATCAGCTAGGTCGGGAGGTAACAGGGGGTGCATCAGCTAGGTCGGGAGGTAACAGGGGGTGCATCAGCTAGGTCGGGAGGTAACAGGGGGTGCACGGCCAAAAAGGTTTGGGAACCGCTGTACTAGAGGACAGACACTAGACCACCCTTTCCCAAACACTGGGTCGGGACCTATTTCTGGGTTGCGGACACATTTATATTTAAAAACATTAATGGGGGGAAAAAGTAAATATTCAGAGATATCTACAATATCAAAGATTTTTCAAAAGAACTTCAGAAATGAAAAAAAATAATAATAAAGCTACTTTTAAGGAGTAGTACCCTAGTGAAAATAGCAGATCTACAAGCTCACAGTGTGTCGCGATGTGACACGTTGTGAACTTGTGTGAGCTTGTAGATTGGCTATTTTCACTAGCTTGGGGTTCTAGGGGAGACATCGAATTCCCCTTTTGGGTCCAGAGCTAAAACAATTGGCCTAATGGTGGCACAAGAAGAAAGGCCACGAGGTCACCAAAACCTGAGGGGGTCATCATGTGGGGAGCATGAACGTGCACAGCAAATTCCATGGAAATAACAGCCAGTAGATTAAGTGATTGACGGGGCCGACAGACTGGCCAACATCCCCATCATTAGAGCCCCCATCACTAGCAGAGCTAAAAATAGAAGTTGTGTAAGAAAAACGCCCCACTGATTGCAAATTACTTTTTATAGTTCCTATCACAGTATGCAATGCATGTGTGTGTGTGTGTGTGTGTGTGTGTGTGTGTGTGTGTGTGTGTGTGTGTGTGTGTGTGTGTGTGTGTGTGTGTGTGTGTGTGTCAAGATTAGCCCATGGTCCAGAGAAGGGAGGAGAAAAGGGGAACATCAGAAACATGTGGAGCTCAAAGGAAAATCTGCCTCTGAAAGACACACACACACATGCGCATGCACACACACACACAAAAACAGCTGTATTCTCTTTTGCAAATATCTTCTCCTTCTCCCAAAGGGAAAATTAACACACTCGGATTTTTTGCAGATTCAAAACATGTGGAGAACAAAAAAACTAAGTGGTGATAAAGGAGTTATTCGTGTTCTATTGTGAAACTGTTGCCCTGGGTTTAACGGACACTCTCTCTTTCCAACCTTCCCCTACTCGTTTCATCTCTCTCTCTCTCCCTCTCTCCATCCACATTCCCACAGCTCCCTCTCTCTTTCTCTCTGACAGATGGGTAGGTAATGAGTTTCGCTTCTCTCCATCCAATCGTCTGGGCACCAAAAACTGCCCCCCACGCCAAAACTGCCCTTTTAATTTAGCCAAGCGCTGAGTACAGGGATATTACTGTTTAGACACACACACATGCACACTACCTTGCAGCACTCTCCCACTCCTGGTCTACCTCTCCTGTGTTTCATACTTGGTTCTGCTGCCATTATTATGACCCCCCCTGGGGATCAATAATTATTTATCTTATTTGAACACACACACACACACACACACACACACACACACACACACACACACACACACACACACACACACACACACACACACACACACACACACACACACACACACACACACACACACACACACACACACACACACACACACACACACACACACACACACACACACACACACACACACCTTCTCCCATGACTACTGGTTAGGTGGGTATGAAACCTTCAACGTCTCATGTGCTAGCTATTAGGGAGGCTGCATTCCCCTCTCCGGCCCTCATTGCCCCCCTCCCCTCTGCTAGTGGTGTTCAGGGCTGTTTCTGTGTTCATGTTGGAAAAGCCAGGGCAGGCTTTCAAAGGAACCATGGCGGCCATTTTTAGAACAAGGCCTCTGTGAGGTTGCCCTAGAAACCCCTCCTGACCGCCCGGGTGAAATCACACTTGGCTTGAAGCTCTGTGCAAGAGTCTGATAAAAAAAAAAGTGCATGAAAAAGCAAGCAAATATGAGTGTGAGTGTGTTTGAGTATACTGTGTATATGTTAAAAACCCACAAAGGACCATGGACCACCCATACTCCTAAGGGGACCCACATCAAAGCATTCTCCCCCAAATAGCCCCTCTCTCTATCTCTCCTTCTCTTTTTGAAATCATATAAGTGCCGATAAGCCAGCAAGCTCTCTCTTGACCAGCAAGGACCACTCCTTCTGTCTATTCAACAACCAGGGGCCCCAGAAATACCAGAATCCTGCTCTTATTTCAAGGAGGAAGGCCTTGAGTAAGACCCACAGCTCCTTTGACATACACCCATGCAGACGTGCCCTGACGGAAGAATGTAGTCTTTATATAGGCCCTATAAAATAGGATTTAGCCATAGCTTACCCTTCCCACATGAAGGCAGTCAGTGGGGATTGGGGCCGGGGCTGAGAGGTTTGCTTGCCTAAGCACAAAAGCGCTCAGTGTTGCAAAACCACTGGGTAAATTAGATTGAGCATCATACATATATTTCCCCAATCAAATTAAGATTCCAAGTCAATGGAGAAAATTCGGGCCCAGCAGTGGGAAGGTCATTAAGTTTATTGGCTGAATTGGCTCATGAGTGACTGTCACCTAAATCTAATACGGCACCATGCAGTGTGTGTGTGTGTGCACGCACGCACGCACGCACGCACGCACGCACGCACGCACGCACGCACGCACGCACATGTTTTTGGTTGTGTTTGCTAAAACAAAGAAAGAAAATAATTTCAAATACAGTGTGGAAGTGAGACAATGAGAGACAGTATGAAGAGAGTTGAGGCCCATTCTTCTGCTCCTGTTGTACACCTCAAGCTTTGAACATCAATTCAATTACTTACAAGAACTGCAGACAAAGACGAGCGGTGCCTAAATCCCAGCTTTCCAGCCCTAAAACGGCTGTGTAACTACAAGGGCCACTTCTGGCGCGATCTGGCTGGTAAGGTTCTCAAGTGGAATCCTCTATTGGCCAAAGGAGGCCTGGTAGATCTTCACAGGGAACCGCTGTTGGAACTGGAATTCCATCTGTTTAGACTGCCTGACTCATGCAGAGGCCCTACTGAAAGGAAATCTGGCCTAAGCCTAGAGAAAGACCCGGCTGTACACAGTACAGTGGGTCGTCAAAGGGTCCCACATCCCACCCATCATTCTGCAGTGCACTCTCTCTGCATGGCAGCTCCTTGAACTAGAGACTAACAGGAAAACACAAACCCTTTTAAAAACTGCACAGAGGTTAAGTCTAACTACAGTCACTGTGCGTGTGTGTGGTGTCCATGCGTGTGTGGTCCTATAAGGAAGCCCCCATACCAAGACTATAAACATAGATCAATGCAGTTCTGCAGGAGTCCACGCTCCAGGCGTAGGTGTGTGTGTGTGTGTGTGTGTGTGTGTGTGTGTGTGTGTGTGTGTGTCATACTGGAATAACACAGCTGAGCTCCAGAGGCAGCCATATTTGCTCCTCTGCTCGTCATACAATCCAAAGGCCTTTTGTCTCTGCAGGTGTTTTCACGCACAGCATTGCACACACAAAAACACATACTGCTAGAATATGCATAGATGTACTGTCAGATAAATGCACACAAATTAATGTTTTGAGAAAATGTCTGAATTTCAAAGACATTACTTCCGCTTGAGATTCTGACAGCAAATCTACATATTAATCATAGCAACAGAGGGCATCTGTTTGCAAGCACAGTTGCGTATGCGTGCGTGTATGTGTATGTGTATGTGCGTGCGTGTGTGTATATGTGACTGTGTGCATGCGCACTGACGGCCCGCGGGTGATTGGAGTTGTCATCAGCTGGCGGCTGAAATGACAGTCGACTACTGGGCTGCTGCCATATAGTTGCCAAGCGGTACATCAGGAATGACTTGCAATTTTCTAACTATCACTTACAAAACTGAGTTCTAATTTTATTGCATTGAGCCTGTCAGGCAAGGCAGATTTTACAGAAATGCTCCGGTTGGCCTGCTGGTACAGGGAAAAAAAAGGAACATTGTGGAATTGAGAGATGAAATTGAACCTAAATTTAATAAATATTCATGATTTGCACAGTTCAGGCTCATGGGATTTATTATCAAATAGTGTAGCTGGAGGAAGGTTCTTGTTGCAGATAGTACAGTACAGGGAAGCTAATCGCTATCATGCATGCTAGCTACCGCCCACGGGCAGAAACATTTCAGGAGATATAATACCATTGTCAAGACTAAAAAAAGACACAAGTCATCTTTATGTCTGTGATATACATTTGATAAAATATCCCTCTACGGCCTATGGTAACGTTATAGGCTTAATAACACATTACACCGCCAGGATAAATTAATTAATTAACCTCGTACTGCCTAAGATTTCCCCCCATTTTACCCTCATTTTGAAGAGTCAAAACCCACGTCACAAATGTTACTTTCACTGTGTGTTGTCGGCCCGGCTGTTGGACGATGAGAAAGGACTACCACGACGATTACAGCGTTGGATATGGGCCATCGAATGAAGCTTGTTTTGACCAGAAATGCCATCTGGGACAAGGAATTGGCAATAAAGGCGATCGAAAGAAACAGGTTGAATGGGCGCAGGTTCACGCGAAATTCAAGATGGTGCGCTCCACTGCTGTTGACATCATCACCTAGCAACCCAGTGCTAATGTAAGTAGCATCACGACTCGATCGATCATAAACACTATAAAAGACACTTTGGCGTGAATCGACGCCAATGGCGGCCGGGCAGACATTTTAAATGACATAGATCTACGTCAAAGGGCAGGGCCTGGCGGGTAATGTGTTAATACATACAGTTAAGTATAGCTATGGTATAGAGCGTCGCAGTCGGAGTCCCACCCCCTTTCATGACGACAACAGAGAATTCCCCATTCATTTATCCCATGGACGTTTAAAAAAGTATTTATTTAAAGACGTTTAAGCCTCGGACAAAGCCAACTCTTGTTGTGACAAATCATGACAATAAACACAACGTTTTGGGCCGATCAGATAATTAGAAAGAAGAAAAACAAAAACAAAAGTGTTGTACCTTGCCCTTTTTTCTTCTTTCTAATTATCTGATCGGCCCAAAACGTTGTGTTTATTGTCATGATTTGTCACAACAAGAGTTGGCTTTGTCCGAGGCTTAAAAGGTCTTTAAATAAATACTTTTTGAAACGTCTATGTATGGGGAAAATGAATGGGGAATTCTCTTCCGGGCCTGTCGTCGTCATGAAAGGGGGCGGGACTGCAACGCTCTATAGGACAAGCAAGCTTGCTAGCTACATTTCTATCCATAAATAACACCTGGGTTTGGAATTGGAGATGAGACCTGCATGGTGTTCACTGGACTGTCCTATGGACCGAGATTCAATAAATCTCTGTCAGCGGATAAGCCAGGAGCCAGCTAATTCCTTCTCCTGGCTGTACATTAACTATACATTATCCCAAACCCTGTGCAAGTTTCATTAGTGTGAATGAAATTACAGCTGGCTGGATACGAATGTGTGCAATTAGCAGGGGCGGTCCCTGTAGAATGGGGCGAGCTATAGGCGGAGGTAATGGGATCCATTGAAAAGCCATTGTCTGATACTTCAGGGCTCGAGAGTCATTCTAATGACAAACCTATACACTGGAGACATAACAGCACTGGTGTCCTTCACGCACGCACGCACGCATGCACGCACGCACGCACGCACGCACACGCACACGCACACGCACACGCACACGCACACAGAGACCTGTGGTCGATTCAAATGCCTTCGGTAGTTCTCACACTTTCAAGATAAAAACAAAACAAAGAACAAATAGCAGATGTACAATACAAGCAGCGTGTACTTTGATGTTATGTGAGCTTATCTTTTGAATAGCCACGGCAAAATAACAGAGGATTTCCCAGTTTTAATGGGTTAAGTCAGAGAGTGTACAAATAATAAGCAAATGTCCATTTTGAACCAGGATAATCAAATGTCCTTTTGTATACTCTCTTGTACATGTAACACTGTTGAAATCCTAATGATGATTTATGTAGACATATCACTATAAAGTATATAATATGCATCATTTCATTATATAGATATTCCACTGTTACGTTCTTAGCTTACGTATGATTCATGATAACTACCTTTTTATGTATGTGATGTATTGCCATGCTTTTTGTTCTTGCTTAATGTAAGTCGCTCTGGATTAAGAGCGTCTGCTAAATGCCTAAATTGTAATGATGCGAGTGCTTTGTAATGCATTGCTTTGCTGACAATTACATTCTTGAGCATGTCAACACTCAAATGATTTTGTTTTTCTATATAAAAGGGAAGAGGAAAAATAAACGAAGAAATAGTATAAAGAGGTTATAGGGATGAAGAGGTTAGCCTCTAGGCCTGTGGCAAAATGTAAGAAAATACCACAGTCCAACTAGTGCAGAGAAAAGCCTCTAACATGGATGTGGAAAAAAAGAAAATTAATTCCCATATGAAAACAACCGAGTACTAATAAGACTAGACTGAAAAAAAAAGAAAAAAAGAAAGAAAAAGTGTGACTGTGTCAGTGTGTGTGTGTGTGTGTGTGTGTGTGTGTGTGTGTGTGTGTGTGTGTGTGTGTGTGTGTGTGCACACACACACACACACACGTGGGTTTTTAGGTTCAGTAGTCCATGCCAGGAAATAACCTTACTCTTATTACCCCTCCCATTTTGCTGAGGCGAACACACACACAACTCCACCCCCTGAACCAGACTCATGATGCATTCATGTGCATAGATACACAAATGCGCTACACATTCGTGAGTGATGTGCGAGCACACAAGACACACACACACACACACGCACACACTTCAGTGACTCCCTGCAGTCAAGCTCCTTGTGCTCACAAACAGCCCCTCCTTTCTTTTTTTCACTCCAACAAATGACTCCTCCCCATTTCCCCTCCCCTGACACACACACACACACACACACACACACACACGGGCACGCAAATTCAACGTCGCCTAGCCCTAAGCTGACCCGTTGTGTGTACTGACGTCACACACCAGACAAGGAGAGGCATCATTCCAGACACACACACAAAGAGGTGTGCGGGCACACACACACACACACACACACACACACACACACACACACACACACACACACACACACACACACACACACACACACACACACACACACACACACACACACACACACACACACACACACACACACACACACACACACACACACACACACACACACACACAGTCCCCAGTCAAAGGGGGAGGCTGCATTCCAGCACAGACACTGAGGCACACATGCACACAAAAACACACATCGCCACGCCTGGCGGTGGGAAGCATGGGGAGCGCTCAGCTGTAGCGGGGAGGGGGAGGGGGAGGGGGAGGCGGGGGTCATAGAGAGGAGGCGGAGGGAGGGGAGACAGAGCGAGAGAGAGAGAGAGAGGGATGGCTGTGAGCCAGTGTTCCTCTGAGCTCAGCACTCCCCCTTTCAGCTCCAGCCAGCCGCCCGTTTGCGTAACACAGCCCATGCAGCCCAGGCGGCTCTCGCACTTAACCCCTTCCTTCCTGGAGTCACTGAGGTCACACTCTGTTCTCTATTCAGCTGTGCCGTCACTTCCTGCTCTATAGCTCCCCAACTTGAACACACACGTCCCCCCCACCCTCCCGTCCCCCTCCAACCTTGCCTGTGGCTGCCCCGAAATAGCACTCGCCCACTACTCACGTTTTTTTGCTTTACTATCTGACACACACACACACACACACACACACACACACACACACACACACACACACACACACACACACACACACACACACACACACACACACACACACACACACACACACACACACACACACACACACACACACACACACACACACACACACACAAATTATCATCCACCAGGAAATGGGTTAGCATTCCCCCCTTTCCCTTTTGTTTTTCAAATGACTCGGCCAGTTGTAGCCAGCCATTTTTGTTGTTGTTGTTGTTGTTGTTCACTTTTCGTTCTTTCCCCAGTGCCAAAACCAGGAGGATTGCGACCTGGTACACAAAGTCATAATTTACAAAGTAGCCTGTCCTGAGTTAACATATCCTCTCTCGGTCAGAAGGCATACGGGAGCCATGACAGCACAAAAGAGCCACAACAGCTGAAACCCACACCCGTTCATTAGTAATTAGCGAGCTCGGCTATTATCATTATCAGACAAATACGTTGCTCTCTAACTAAGTGCCTCGGGCGCTGATTAGTTTGTGATGGGAAATTAGCAGGCACGTGGCGACAGCGCAGTATGTACAGTAGGTATGCGCGCACATCGCCTCCTGCTCAGAACGACCAGTTGACCTTCCCAGAGCCATCCCCGCTTAATGTAGGCCAAAGTGTCCACTCTGCCCACTGAGATGCGAGCACTCATACATCAGACGTGGAGTGTGAGCCCCCCCCCAACCCCCTCCTGACGAGAAGTGTCATTCCTCACACTAACCACAGCAGACACAGTCCACGGCAGAGGGAGGAAGATGGAGGGAGGTGGGGTTCTCTCACATTTAATATCACTTGACACGCGTCATCCAGCATCTCTCAAACTGCCGCTGAGCCTGTGTCAAAAGCCCCGGTCTTATTGAACACGCGCGCGCTGCGCGGGTATACCGTGTGTCACAGTATGCCGACTCTCGCCCAAACATCAAACAAAGAAAAAACCAAAGACAAACATCACAGCCGCCCCGGTGCCATGATCGACAGGATACTGCATAGAGAATGGGAGTAGAGAGATGAAGACGGAGTGTGTATCAGAAGAAGGTATGACAGAGGGAGACAGACAGATAGACAGGCAGACATACACGGACAGATGCAGACAGACAGACACGGACAGACAGACAGGTTGAAAACATCTCCCTTGAAATTGGTGGTGGTCGATTCTCCTGCCTGCAGGCAATTCCTGTAAATATTGACGTTGATGTTAGGGCCACTCTCTTAAGGATAAGCTATAAAACGAAAGGGTTAGATTTACTCTGTGCGAACTGTAAGCCTCTGAAATCACATGCTGCATTTGGCCTGCTCTCTCTCTCTGAGCTGAGCACATTGAGGGGAAATGGCGAGGGACTTTCACAGGGGGAAGAAGCTACAACCACATGAGGGAACTGAGCTCTCTCCGTAGGTTTACAGCGAGCTACTCTCTGGCTCTCAAGATGGTTTAGGTTTCCACTCTCAGGCTAAAAGCAGGCAGCTGACATGAAAACCATCAGAGAGACCCCTCTGCTTCCCAGAAACGGCTCTCGTTTCATGTAAATAGCTGCCTTTCGTGGCTACATTGAGATAAATTGCACCCCGCTGGACTGGAGAGAGACAATGTTCACCCTGGAGCCTCTTTTGTTGACATCTGTACGCGTTGCCATGACGACGCACGTCTGCCCTCTACGAAGTGTGTTGCTGCTGCATGTGCCTTGACAGGCTTTGTGTGCAGGGGACACACATACTCACACCCTGAGACGCGTGCGTGTGGAGTGTGGACATGGAGAAGTGTTCACGCACATATGCACACACACACACACACACACACACACACACACACACACACACACACACACACACACACACACACACACACACACACACACACACACACACACACACACACACACACACACACACACACACACACACACACACACACACACACACACACACACACACACACACACACACACACACACACACACACACACACACACACACACACACACACACACACACACCTGTGCTTTCACAAAAGCTTGCAAAAAGCTAAAGTGTTTAGTCAACATCAGATTAGCCTAGCATTATAACTCCCTTCCAAAACAACATATCAAGCGATATGTATTTTAGGACCTGGAAGTAATCAGCTAGCAACGAATAGCTTTCCAGGGGTGCATTCTATTAACACCCCAATCGCCGAGGACGAAGTTCACCGTCCTTTCAATTAGTAACACCCAGCACCCAGGACGAAGTTTTATCAAAAAGACGGAGGTTATTGATATCAAGACCGATCGCATCGCCTGTTGCGCAACATTTGATGTTGCGTAACAGTGGGACGTCATCAAAAATGTCACCCCGTTTTGCCGACGAGACAGAAAATCTTCGTTCGTTAATAACTCTTTATCTAAATCATCCCATCCAATTCTAAGAAAAGATCATGTCTTAGACGGCCCACCGAGGTCCTGTCACTAGTCGCGATAGATTTAATCATACCTCATGTTGTTGTCTCTGCTCTAGAGTGTTTTGGCTACATTTAGATGCTACAGCCACATCCGGGATAACATCCGGTCCGTCTGTAAAAGTGCTCCGCTACTATAAATCGCCGGGCGCTATGATTTAATGGATTAAATAACCCCGGGCAATCGGAGTGTTAAAAGACTTGCCAATCACAGCAATGTAGAATTATTGTATTGTGTAACGAATGCGTTTTATACATTCGTTTTTGTATACAGATTAGTGTGTTCATCTCTCAAAAAGGACCACCTCACACTTGATTAAATTTGTTTTGGGATCTGTATTTTCATTAGAGAATAGCAGCCAGTTGGACAGGAGAATAATCACATCCATATGCAATTATGCTGATTGTGTCACGTCAGAGGGCCATGAAGAACTGCCTCACTTCTGAGACTGAGACCATATGAAACAAAGACATACGGCCATCATGCCTTCATCTCGCATTACGTGTCAGTGTTTTGAGATGCTCATTATGTTCATTTGGGACGGTAGAATGGGACGGAGAAGAGCAGTGGGCAAACAGGGGTTTAGGGGAAGATTAAAGGGGTACAGGCCTGGGCCGGTACCATAGCAACTGTAAAGGAGGTTGAGGTGTGTGTGTGTGTGTGTGTGTGTGTGTGTGTGTGTGCATGCGTGTGCCTCCTCCTGTGGGCAAGTCGGCATCCACCCATGAAGTAGGTCAATGAGATTTGCCCAAATTAGGTCAGTAGCAGTCAATTGTGCCATCCTGGACAGGAGAAAGAGAGAGAGAGAGAGAGAGAGAGAGAGAGAGAGATGGCTAGATAGACAGATAGAAAGAAAGATATATAAAGACAGTCTACTCTAGACGAATCAGGGTTAGGAGAGCAGAACCAAGCAGCTTACTTCAATACAGCTTTCACACTCAGCTAATTACTGTTGTATAGGCCAATGCACAGTTGCGCGCACACACACACACACACACACACACACACACACACCAGAGTGAGAAGTCCACACTCGCCTCGTAGTGATAAAGTTCTAGACAACTTCAAGCCGTCAGCGTTCCTTGTCTCCAGCATCCCTGGGATCAGAATCAATGCACATCAAAAGCCTGGTTTGAATTGAAAACGCTTTGGAAAATCAGTCCAATTCAGTTCCACCACTCAGGTCTCCCCCTCCTCCTCTACCCCCTCTAGCTGTTTGGATGGCTGCTTCTTTACCTCCGTTTCTTCTAGTATTTTTTTTCATTGCTTTTAGCCTCCCTAGTTTGAAGAATCCACATCGCGAGAGAGGTTGTCATGCATTGTTGCCAATAAACGACGGAACAGAGCAACCTTTGAAGTCTATGGCAAGTTCTGATTTGCTTTCATCGGCCTGCATCTGTCAGTCAAGGAGAGAAAACGTGACTCCAAAGGAAACTTTGGAGGCTTTTCTGTGTGCGTGTCTTGATTTCCTGTACCAAAAAAAAGAGGGGGGCGACAATTTTTTGACAACAAAGACAACAAAAACAAAGCGCATTGGGCGTCCGACAGACAGTGAGTGGGCTGTGTAACAATCCATGTGGAGCAGCGAGGTGCTCCAGAACATTCTAATGTCACATCAACTGGTACAGGCTGAGTGCTTTGCTTCTCCCTGAACAGCTAAATCATGTTGTTGAGTGTTGGTCTAACACCTAAAGAGTTGAAAAATTGATCCTTTATGGGTACAGTTTTACACTATGTGCCTACTAGGCTGTCATGGCCCATTTCCACACTGTAGCAGAAAGGTCCTCTGTTACTTATTTTGCACATGCATTTGTCACCATGATTGATTTAATAGCATAGCATATTGGCATTTTAGTAGCTTGCACACAATGCACAGCGTATTTTGCACAGTCATGATTTTATTGTTGAATCATTGTTGTTTCCTGGTTAGCTGAGATGGCCACTAGCTAAGCCAATGAGTTCCACCTGAGGAGATAAAGAAATGTTTGGGGTGTCGTAATCATGATGGGCAGGTACAATGTGGGTGATAGGTGCAATATGTTTGGAGTTTATATTGTTGAGGTTTGATTGAATGCCTAACAATTGCCTGTGATGTGTTTCAGTAAAGATTGGGCTGGACCATGTCAAGATAGCAGAGGGGGGTTAAGATGTGTTGTTGTGATTAATGTTGCAGTGTGAAGGAATTATGATATAACTTGTGTAGTTCACAGAGACTTGTAATATTTGTATGGCTTAACATTATTTTTTATATATATATTTATTGTATGTTTGCATGTATTTTATTGTATTGGATTAAACATCCCTGTAGAATGGTATAGTCCAGGACCATTATCTCCAGCTGGGTATAAAAGGCTGCCATTTTGCCAGTGTACAGGAGTCTGTGCTGGGAGTAGAGGAGTCTGTGCTGGGAGTAGAGGAGTCTGTGCTGGGAGTAGAGAGCTTCCTGTACAGGAGTCTGTGCTGGGAGTCGAGAGCTTCCTGTATTTATGTCAGTTGGTATTGTTCTGTTGGTGAATAAATATACCAGTTGGTTAATCTTTACCAATGCCTCTGTACTGAACTCCAACGGCAAAGATGGTCATCCTCACAGTGAACAGAAAAATAACCCTCATGTGGAGCCTGGTCTTGCTGCCACGTGACGTCACAGGGGAGCATGAATAAAGCAAGCATTAAAAGTCCACAGACTTCATGACGTCATGGGGGGGCACACAAAGCCAGGCGTTGCTTTTTGTAAAGCACAAAGGAGAGAGAGAGTGTGTGTTTGTGCGTACGTGCATGCGTCCATGTGTGCATGCGTGTCACTGTAGCCGATGGATGCTTTCTGAATGTTCCCGTCTGGTTGAACTCGTGCATTTGGGTGTTGGCGAGACAGAAAGAAGCCCACTGACAGGTGTCTTCTGTGGGCAATGTCTGTTATTGAAGAGTGATGCTGGAACCTGCCTGGGCCTGGGCTTAATCACTGAGGCCTGCATTCTCACTGTGACAGCGACGGGGGCAGGGGTGGCATGTGTGTGTTTGTGTGGCTGGGAGGCTTTCCTTCCCTGGGCAACGATCAAATTCGAGCCCCTGGCTTGCCTTGAGATGTGTCAAGGCCCACATCCCCTGCCACCCCCTGACTGTCTATCATGTGTCATATCATATGCTTCACTCTCACTCGTATGTGTGTGTGTGTGTGTGTTCACTGATTTAAAAGACAGTCACGTGGGGGGAAACACAGAAATGACATCCAAGGACGAGCTAAGGAAGGTTTTGTGGGGGCACAAAGACTAGATGTAAGGAATGAACAGTGTTTGGGACCGAGCACTGCAGTGAGCTACAGTGACTAGCGCTGTTAGCCAGGGATAGAGGCCTGGATACAGAACTTGGTTAGGAGCCATGAGCGCTGAACTGGAGCCAGCCTGGATGAAGCTTCGCTCCAGCAGAGTTGGGGCAGTACCAGGAGCCTAGCTACAGACCATAGACAGAGCGAGAGAGAGTGATAAGTGAGCATGGAAGAAAAAGAAGCAAAGAGAGAGTGAGGGTATGGGTGAGAGAGAGAGAGAGAGAGAGAGAGAGAGAGAGAGAGAGAGATTTGGGGCTTTTGAGCTCAGAGCTGGGATGGAGGGGGCGGTTAGAGCAGGGGCCAGAGAACCACTGAGACTCGGGCTGAGCGGAGGCTCAGAGGCTGGGCCTTGGCCAGGCCTTTAGCTGGATCTGTTGAGAGAAGAACTAAGGCTAGAAGCCATCGGGGGTGGGGGGGAGAGAGAGAGAGAGAGAGAGAGAGAGAGAGAGAGAGAGAGAGAGAGAGAGAGAGAGAGAGAGAGAGAGAGAGAGAGAGAGAGAGAGAGATTAAGGGGGAGGCAGGGGCTGGGAATAGGAGGAGGCTGTGGCCAAGCCAGAGCCTGAGCCAAGGGCCCCAGCTCCAGATTTAGTCAGCTGTTCCCCTGGCCAGCAGCTGGAAGGACAGAGAGAGGGAGAGAGAGGGGGGGGGGGGGTTACTGAAAGTCAGGAGGAGAGTTATGGGAGAATTTTAACAAGGGGGAATGGAAAGTGAGAGAAACGGGAGGTGAGAAGCGATAAGGGAAAAGGAGAGGAGGCAGGGAGACGCTATAGAGGGAGAGGAGAAAGAGGAGAGGGGAAAGAGGAGAGAGCAGAGTGCTGGGGTTGGTGGTGTAGGTTTGGACAGAGGACAGTGGAAAAGCCATTAGATTCCTGTGAGAGAGAAAACAGCGCAGAGAGCAGACAGACTGACAGAAGGTGGTTAGGGCTCACTGGCTTCGCAACCGCGCTCTTCCCTTCCTCACTCACTCTTCCTCCTGCGCTCCCTCTTTCCTCCATCCCTCCCTCCCTTCATCCTCCTCTCCTCTCCTTCCATCACGGGAGTATTATTCTCCGTCTAAGCAGTTGTGGCCCAGCAACAGTCCTGCTATTCATTACACACGACCTGCAGGCATGACCCTAAACATGCACCGAGATCCCAAACAGGTGCCCCTCACACACTCATACTCACACACATGTGCATACGCACACACGGTGAAGTGATTACACGCAGCAGAGTGGGGGACGGCGGACACAGGAAGACTCGAGACCGAGGGAGAGAGAGGAAGGGAAAATAAAAGCCCTCTATGCAACGATAGGAACTGAGGGAGCAATGTCAAGGAGATAGAGGGATGGAAAGAGGAGAGGACTTTGAAGGGGAGAGAGACGACGATGTAATTAAAACTAGGCACATACGTGCTTTGTTTCCAATGAAAGTGGCGAAATGAGATTTGGAGTGGGCGGGTGGGGGGTGGAGGGGTTGCCACAGGGCAAGCAGTCGCTGCTAGCAAAGCACTTTATGGCCTATTATATTCCATTCAGATGGGCCAGGCGTCTGGCATAAAAGCATTTTAGCCTGCGTGATGGGGAGTGAGTCAGCACTTGGAGCGCTTGCAGGTGGACGACGCCCTCATAACTACACATTGCATATCAATGAAGTGGCTGGCTTGTTGCATATGGATCACTCACTCACTGGTCCCGCCCCTCCCGTCTCCTCCTACTTCTCCTTCTCTTCTACCTTTCACACCTTTAGAGGGAGCCATTCAGACTCTATTTGTTGTTTATTTTTCTCTCTCACACACTTTCTGTGGCTGCAATGAAGTCATTCTGGAATGCAGGGATCTCGATTAGAAATTAGAAAAAAATAATAACAGAAATCTAGAAAACTAAATGTCACATTTATTCTATTCCACTCTAAACAAACCTTCTCCTCTTTGCCTTTTTGTCTCATCCTCGAACGTGTCTCCTAAATTAACTCTTGGTGTCTGCATCTCTCTCTGGAATACATGACCCCCCCCCCCCCTCCTTCCATCACTTTATCCTGTCCGCAACTCTACCTCTCTCTCTCTCTCTCTCCCCTTGTATCCAGCCCACTGTCTACCTCTGTGTGTCTCCATCTTTTTCCCCCTCCTGCCGTCCTCTCCCTCTCCACCCATCGGTGGTGGTTAATGGCGTAGGGACCCAGTGTGGAATATAGATCAGTGTTAGATGGATGGGGCACCAGGAACTCCGGCCAGTCCCGTAGGTCCCAGACCAAAGATTAACTAAATATTAGCTGACAGGAAGAGAGAGGGAGGAAGGGAGGGGGGGAAGAGAGAGAGAGAGAGAGAGAGAGAGAGGAGAGAGAGAGAGAGAGAGCGAGAGAGAGAGAGACACAGCTGCTGCTGCTGCAGGACAAACGACAGAGACTGCTTTTAACTCCTTCTGCTCACTGGAGAGTAGAGAGTGGGGCGAGAGACATGTGGTACAGGGAGAGAGAGTTGTGGAGATGCGCGCACACACACACACACACACACACACACACACACACAAACAGAAACACACGACTACGAGATACCCAGGGAAAAGGAGCCCGCTAATCACATTCTCTCCTCCCCCTCTTGGCCCGTCCAAGGCGCATGGGTGGGTGGGGGGGTGGAATAAATCTTTATTAGGAGATGTGTCCCTGCTTTATCGATCGCTTCGCTCCTTCCCTCCCTCCTCCATCTCCAGCCTTCTCTCTTTCTTTCTCCTTCTTTTGTTATTTTAGGCGTGTGTCGCCCATCGAGTTCAATCGAGTCGGGCTGTACATCAGAGAGGGCCATTACCCATGTCTCCCTGGGCTGGGTTGTCGCTGGCAGTGAGCGGGGGGTGGTTTGGAGGCGAGGCAATATTGCCGCCTATTGGGGATAGCCCGCCAGGTAGTCCGTTAGCTAGCCAGGCAGCCATTTGGGGGGGGGGGGGGGGGGGGTGTGGCCCACTAACACACTATGACAGACTGGAGAGTCAGGGGTTTTAACAACACAGTGAGACAAACAACAGTAGAGAGGTGGTTCTAGAAGGAGCCTCTTAAACATCATGCTGAGAGGAAAGAACTTCCGGAGGCCTGTTAGCTAGCCAACTTCTGGGACTATGCAAAACAATCCAAAGAAGGATAGCATAGTATATAGGCCAGGTCCTTTCCTCTCCTAATTCTAGACGGTGGTAAACGGAGATCTTCTAAATGTAGAAACAGTGATTGCCCCGGAGGTCTGGATATTGCTGCTAGCAATGTGCACACACCACAGCACAACACAACACCACACAGTAATAGTGCAAGGCTTAGAGCTGGGGGAGCTAGTGATCAAGCTAGCTTTCCTGTGGGAGTTTAGACACAGGAAGCACTATGGAAACATGCTGTATCTAGATAGGGGCAGTGTAAATAAGATATGAGTTTCTATTGCCTGGCCTGGGAATGAAACTGGAAAATTGAGATGGGGGGAAAGTAAAGAGTCTAAAGGGCCTCGAAAGAGAGAGAGGGGAGCAATACATGAAACGAAGAGAAGGAAAAATCTGGATAGCTACAGAAAAAGAAGGAAAGAGAAAGAACACCTTTTCAGAGGGCTAACCAAATTCCACCAACCAAATTCCAGTCTGTTGAAATCTCTCTCTCTCTCTATTCAATTCAATGGAGCTTTATTGGCATGAGAAAACATACATTGCCAAAGCATACATTGCCAAAGTGGAACAAGAATGTATTTACAAATAAATATTGGATATAAATAGGAATCAAATAAAGGTGTAAACAGAGCTGTGTTATATTAGCACTTTTGGTGCTCTCTCTCTCTCTCTCTCTCTCTCTCTCTCTGAGATGCCGCACAGCCACGACATCCTCACAACAGGCACAGCCAGCGGCACCTCACACACTCACTAAGACCTCCTCCTCCTCCTCCTCTTCTGCATAGCTCACACCACCACACTCTGGCTTGCCAGGCAGAGGAGAACGGTACGGGCTAGCTAGCTCCCTCCTCCCCTCCAGCATGCTCACATTCTGGATTCTTCTGTCAAGAAACCCTGAACCCTGCTTTGTCTCATGTCAGCAGCCGCCCTGTCTTTCTCTCTCTCTGTATGTGCCATCTTGTAGAGATACAATACTATCATCTATGCACACAAATTAGCACACCTACTCCCCAAATGTGCAATCTGTGCATTTCTTGTGTCCATGTGGGTACACCTTTCAAGCAGGGTAACTGCCCACAGCAGGGACTGTCTGACCAGATTGACCCTTACTAAGTCCCTAGGGGTCAAGTAAAGAGGTCAGCATAAGGCCAGCTCAATGCTGGGGGAGGGTCTCTTCGATGAGTGAACACCTCCACCAGTGTGTGTGTGTGTGTGTGTGTGTGTGTGTGTGTGTGACAGGGGTCAGTGGCAGGTAAACCCTCATCCTCTACTGTTGTTTATTCTAAGGCGCCAAGTCACTGGCGCCCTAAGGCTATGAGACAAGTGTGTTTCTTCACACACACACACACACACACACACACACACACACACACACACACACACACACACACACACACACACACACACACACACACACACACACACACACACACACACACACACACACACACACACACACACACACACACACACACACACACACACACACACACACACACGTCTGTGTGTCTGAATGGAAACGAGATAGGGTGAGAACGCTGACGGACGGGAATGTCATCCACCCTCTTATCATTAACATGCCTCAACGTTATTCAGCCTGACACACACAGCCATAAACGCCCTTACTGAGCCATGAATGCTAACGTACTAACTTGCACACTCACAAAAAAGGAGGGCCAAAGGAAATACCTTTATGCACCTTTACTTGAACACCATTGAAGGAAAACATTCAGTCATTCGTGTGAGCCACACGGCACGCAGGGACAGCTCAACAGCTTGCTAGAGATGGGTAATGGTCTACATGACCTAGGTTTTGAAAATACAATTTGGGTGCTTGTCTTGGCAAATCCACCTATGGCAAATAAGTAGCAATGGTTTAATGAGCCTGTGTTTCTCGGTTATAAAGGTGTAATTTCTCCTTTGGGACCTGGCCCAAAAAACATTTCAGAAGATTTTAAGAAAACATTAAAGAACAATCGACCTGTGCCTGAGAAATGTTGTCCTTTGCCCAGATCCATATATTCTAGGCAGAACGTATTTTTGTTCCGAGATAAAAAACAAAGCAAACCCTTGACCTTAAATCAGTGATAACAGCAGGTAACCATACATACATGGAAACTAGCTTCAGTATACAATGATTGATTGTGCCGCGCGCACGCACGCACACATGCACACACACACCGAAAATAGCAGATCTATAAGCTCACAACGCGGTGCATCCATGATGCACTGTGAGCTTTAATAACGTGCTATTTTTTCAATGTGACACTGTCGTACCACACGTATCACACAACACAGAGAACACATGAAAGAGTGCTGCAGTTCTACTGTGATTTCCATGCAGATATTGTGATATTTAACAATATCGAAACTAAGGATATTTTTTCCCTATCATCCAGCCCTGCAAACTCATGCTTAGTTACGGATGTAACTAAGCATGTATGGACAAACACACATAATATACACATGGTTCACTCACCAAGAGTCACCATATATGTATTGAACCTACCACCTTCTGCAGTAGGCAGAGTCTTAGGTTGCTTTCTGCTTATTTCAGCAGCCCATTGGTGCAAAGAGGAATTCATTAAAAAAAACAAAAAAACGAGGGAGCATCAGATAGAAGAGAACGCTGAGCACTGCATTCCCTGCGTTGTTATTATTGCCAAATCGAAGAGAGAAGGGTGGCTGGTAATAAAAGTCATTAAATGAAATAGAAGAGGGAAAAAAAGGCCATTTAATAGGGGCTTGTCGTTGTGGATTTAGTAGCCTTTCTATTACTAGCTTCCAGTCCTCTCCCTCTCAATTCTCTCCTCTCCTCTCTTCACAAAGAGGTGAAGCGGTGTGATGGAAGGGGGGGGGGGGTAGATTCCTGGAGAGAGTCGGCCAGCCGAAGAGCAGCGCTGACGCACACAACCAGCAGCCACCGTCTGGGACAGGAGACGACAAGAGAGAGAGAGAGAGAGAGAGAGAGAGAGAGAGAGAGAGAGAGAGCCTACAGCAGGAACTTTACCCTAACTTTACATTTTTAAGACGAGAAATGCACAGTGATAATAATTATGCAAGTGTGGCAATTAGCAAGCTTGCTAGTTTTGCTGTTGCCCAAACAAGCGACAGGGGGTGAAGCTGTAGAGTGGTGGTGGTGGTGGTGGTGGTGGGGGCAATTATTGCTGGAGCAGGGGACAGGGATTAGAGAGGAGACAGCTTCGACCTGGGACTGGACCAGGGGGCGTCTGGGACTAGCTGGAGTCAGGTCTTTGGGATTGTGGCAAGTAGGCTGGAAATGGGGCAGGCAGAAGTCAGCTCTGGCCTGCGAGTGGAGAGGGACTGGCCAATGGCTTGTCTGTGTTTGAACTTGGGAATGTGGAGAGCAGGAGACAGTTATGGCAGGGTGCAGAAGTGGGAATTGAGCTGGCTAGAGTAAGTTATGGTCTGTGGTGGGAATCATCCATCTAAGCATGGGGGCGCATGCACATCTAGGTCTGGGAATGGAGCTGGTTAGAGTCTGGCCTTTGGGGCTGTGGTGGCAGGCAACTGGAAACAGTTGATGGGCTGGGAGAGTAATGGAACTGGCAGGACAGCTAGTGCTCCTGTATCAGTCGATGAAGAGAGCATGGCACCAACAGTGTCAGGCTATGGGTTTGATTTCCAATGAAGCCAAACTCAAAATGTACTGTACACACTCAGTTAAATCCATAGTGTTCATTTCAGTCATAGAGTGTACAAATAGAAGCAATATTATAATATGTATTGTAAAATTGTGTAGACTATTACAATGCCTCAAAAACTAGCAATTAAAAAAAAATCCGAAAAGGTAGCACATCCAAAAATGTAATAAATCCATTTCGTTATTGGCACAGTGGGCACACGCCAAAAAGGAACTTGCTGTATAGCTTTTTGGATTTTTTTTTAAATTCCTAGATTTCGATGTATACTGGATTTGGGTTTAGCACTCTACTGAAAACCATTGCTGATGCACAACCTCTGTGCTAGCGCCACTCCCATGCGTGACTATATGTGTGTATGTCTGTGTGTGTATGAGCACGAAAGTACCACGCCAATACCACTGGATGGCACTGTTGAGCAACACACACACACACACACACACACACACACACACACACACACACACACACACACACACACACACACACACACACACACACACACACACACACACACACACACACACACACACACACACACACACACACACAGGAAGAGGGCGGTACAGTACCACTCAATTCAGACGGGTCTGATTTTCTCATTTAGTATTACAATGCCATTAAATACACATGCATTGATGATGAATGCCTCCATTCTTTACTCCACATACTGTAGTGTACATACATACCCACGAGGGCACCACAAATGCATGCACAACCTCTTTTTGAGTGGTGCTAGCGCCACTCCCATGCGTGACTATGTGTGTATGTCTGTGTGTATGAGCACGAAAGTACCACGCCAATACCACTGGATGGCACTGTTGAGCAGCGCGCACACACGCACACACCCGCCAGGGAAGAAGGCGGTACAGTACAGTACCACTCAATTCAGACGGGTCTGATTTCCTCATTTAGTATTACAATGCCATTAAATACACATGCATTGATGATGAATGCCTCCAGTCTTTACTCCACCTACTGTAGTGTACATACATACCCACGAGGGCACCACAAATGCATGGTGTACACACACACACACACACACACTAAGCTAATGTGTTTCCATTACAAGAGAGCTGAAATGTATCCTATCTTGTTTCCATTCAACCATCATAATGAGAGGAAGGCATGGCATCACACACACACACACACACACACACACACACACACACACACACACACACACACACACACACACACACACACACACACACACACACACACACACACACACACACACACACACACACACACACACACACACACACACACACACACACCCCCCCCACCCCCAAAGATTCCTAGTCTCTTCACTTGGATGCGATTGCTGCCCCTCTCTCTCCCTCTTGGAGGGCCAGCTGTTTACACTAGCTCTAGGCTCAGTCATGTTTCCATGACGATCCAATCCCAGGGTTAGTCACACGGCGAGGGGTAGACCTGAGGCAGATCCCAGCTCTATCACCTTAAAAAAAAGCACCTTTAGAGCTAGAATCATAGCCGACATGTGATCAGCAACCTCTGCAGCCTTCTTATCCTTTTACGGCATGACATTGTTTTTTGTTTTGTTTGTTTCTTTACAATCCTACTGTATGCCATGTTGTGTCAGCATTTTTTAACACTCGCAGCCTATATGTTGTGTCCACTGAACAGTGAACGCGTCTCAATAACATTATGATGCAACCCCCCCCTTTCCCTCTCGTCTCACTCTTGTGGTGGGATGTGGGCTCTTTCTCCACAGGCCTTGTAAAAGATAAAGGAATTCTCTGTTAACCTAACTGGAAATAAAAACAGATAAAACCACATGAAAAGAAAGAAATAGCCCACACACAAACATGAAGAATAGGCATCGCTCACTAAAAGCCAGTTCGGTCAGACTCTACCTCTCAGACAACATGCTCATGCAAGATTTAAGTTCCAGATCTTAAATTCTGCACCTTTGTGGACAAAATACTTGAAATGTCAAAGTGGGTCCTCGAAAAGCCCTTTTGAAATGCTTGGTGAATTCTCAGTGAAGAAGGAAAAAAAAAGAGACTGAACACCCCCACTCAAAAAAAGAAAAGAAACGGTGAGATATGTGTGTGTGTGTGTGTGTGTGTGTGTGTGTGTGTGTGTGTGTGTGTGTGTGTGTGCACACACACACTGTGTAGGCATCTACATGTGATTGTGTGTGCATATGTGTGTTCTTACACAAACATGCTCAATGTCACTCCACCTCTCTAAGTGGCACACATTTCTCCTTGGCACGTAAAACGCTGCTCTCACAAGATTAACGTACTCACATCATGTGCACACACTTTTTGTTCTTTTTTTTATCTGTGATTTTTGCATGCATGTGTGTATGTGTTAGACTAAGGATATGGCTCTCAACTTGTGCCCATGACCGAGTAGCTTGCCTCAAACACAGTTTGGACAACAAATGAACATAATTTACAGTCAATAGAAAAGCACTAAGCCATTGACATACAGTATAATCTCTTCTGCACACATACACACCCCTATAGCGGGCAGGGAGATAGTTTGGCTATCACGTCCGATATCTGGCACACAAAGGAACAGGTTAAAAAGGGCAGCCATGCACCAATGTCTGTTATTTCACTGTGTGACACATGGTGAAAAGAGTGTGAGGAGGTAGATGATGCAGACAGCTAATTAAGATTCTCCAGAGCATGAACAAATTAACCTGAATTATGGGCATGCAGTGGCACAAACTCTCATATTCATGTATGCAGTACCCCCCCAAAGGAAAAAAGGAAAAAAAATAAACGCATATACACACACAAAACACATTCAGTGTTGAAATAGGTGGAACCGGGGAGAATGACATTCACCCTCAAACAGGCCACCGGCATGGCAGCTAAAGACATTCAGTGATATTTAGGCCAGGGCTTAGTCCCAACACCACCACCACCATGGAAAATGCACTGAAATAGGCCAGAGAATGTCTTTAATTAAACGTTTTCTTCAGCTTTTATGTAAACCAGGTAAGGTAATCGAGAACCACTTGTCATTTACAATTAACGACCCAGACCAATGACTGCATTTCTATATTCATTAATTCTAGTTGAATTCACATAAAAACAAAACTTAAAAGAAACATAGCCTCAATCACTCAGATTTGGGGCAGCAGCATAATAACATGACATGTAGACTCATGCAGAGAATTAGACCAATGATGGAAAAAGCTTGAGTAAATAGACTGTAGCATGTAGTCTATGCTAATGACATCACAGAGAGCGACATATGCCAGGCATCACTGTGTCATTCCTTAGGGATATGGGGCTTACGGTAACAGGATAGTAAGAAAAGGGGTGGGGGTTTGTGTGTGTGTCAGGGGGTTTACCTCCTGCCTCCTGGCATAGTGCCCTAGAGGCAGACATGGGATGGGGTGGTGGTGTTTGGGGGGATGGGGGGTGGGACCAACCAATGTCACAAACGAAGGAGAGGCGAGTAGATGAACTGATGAACTTGACCCAGACGAGAGGTCTTAAGACAGGAAGTAGTGTATGTGTGGGGCTGGTGGTGGTAATGAAGTGCAAGCATGCTTTGCCATGCCATATTAAAGCCATAGGATTAGAATTCTATAATTAGAGGATGGGGCATCATAATATTAGCCTTCTTTTTATGCGTAATGAACTCCCAACTCAGAACAGATGCTGCGATCAAAATGACCAGCTTGGGATACACAGGAGACTTCCATTCCATTTAATGATGCTCCGTTATGATGGAGATTCTGTTACTTAAAGGAGATTTTAAGTAAAACACTCCAGATACTCGACTAATAATAATAATAATAATATTGGATTAAGGAGACTAGCTTCCTGAACGGCACTGTGCAGAGCAATGCCATAATTTGTCTTTTTCTTTGCCACACCTGTAGGAAGCTTTAGGGGTATGAAGTATGGCAAGATTTGTTCAAAGATGACTACTAGTGTGGTGTTATAACACCATTATCAATAAGGAGTGGTGGACTGCAAAAATAACAGCAGTATCACAGCAATGGTATGCATGTGTGTCATATTATACTGTTATACAGTATGAATATTTACCCAGAAATCTGGAACCGGACTAGAGGAGCTCACATGGGAGACAGAACAACCGATCCATTTCTCTCTCTTTCTCTCTCTCTGTGTGTGTCTCTCTCTCTCTGTGTGTGTCTCTCTCTCAGCTTCATTCTTTATTTTCATACACACTCTTCCTATCACGATTTCCTAGTTTTTATGTACTTTTCCCCTATAGGCTTCTACTCTTTTTTTCTCTCCATATCATCCAGATCTAACACTATTCCCCTTAAACAGCACCCCACCAATCCCTTCCGTCCTCAGCCCTGATGTATGGAGAGAGAAAAAAGAAAAGAGCGTGTGATTAATGTCTTTGAGAAAAAGATAAATAATCACAGGAGACAGGGGGGCTGGTAGTTGGCCTTAGGGGAGTAAATATGGAGAGTTTTATAGTGGCTCACTTGGGAGAGAGAGAGGCAGAGGAGGAGGAGAGGAGAGGGGGAGGAGAGAAGAGTATGGCGATGGCAGATCCATTCAAGTATATTAGCTTTCCTCTCCCCCCACTCGTACACAATAACCTCCGCATCACTTCTATTGCTCTACTGTCTTTCATCATCAACGCTCAATCGCAGCTCACTGACAGCATGCGTGCACACGGAGACAGAGTCACACACACACACACACACACACACACACACACACACACACACACACACACACACACACACACACACACACACACACACACACACACACACACACACACACACACACACACACACACACACACACACACACACACACACATCTTTTCAGGCCAGACCCTCTGTGTGTTTGATGGACCAATACATGCGGTTTGTGATGTGGCTGACAACCCCCTCCCATGTTGCCTTGCTTTTAAGCCCTCATTCTCCAGTGGCTGCATGTCCCCCGGAGAAGATTGCATCTTTTATTTATCACTATCTCTCTCTCTCTCTCTCTTGGCTTATTTTTCCCAACACAAGATTCTGGGGCGAAAATTGCAATCAGCACAAGATGCCCTCCTCCTGCTGTGTACTCGACTACATGTCATCCTCCACTCTCTGAGTCTGGTAGAGACTGTCTGACAGCTTGTGTTGGCGCACACGCACTTGCGCGCACACACACGTTTTTTAATCAACCACGCCTCCCATGGTCAAGCACACATACTTGTTTCACACACACACACACACACACACACACACACACACACACACACACACACACACACACACACACACACACACACACACACACACACACACACACACACACACACACACACACACACACACTTTCTGGAGCAACAGGGCAAGCACATAAATGAGGCTAATACTGGGGAATCTGGAAAACAGGCCAGAGAGAGAGAGAGCTGCCTGCCTGTCTGCCTGCTCCATGGCTACTATTGTGCACTGCACATTCTCCAAGCCCACAAGAGCTGAAGCCATCTCCACAGTCACAGATTCTTCAGAGGGATAGTGAGCCAGGGAGAGAGAGGCAGAGGGAGGAGGAACGAGGGAAGATCATGCATAAAATCTTGTTTGCAGAATGCATTAAGATTCGGATGAACTGGAGAGGGTAATGGGATTAGAATCCTGAACCGTTTCCAAGGGTGGGGAGCTGGAGTGACAGCTGAGCCTATTGCACTGACGAATGCAGTGAAATATTGTGGCTCTGGCAAAGGCAGCTATGCAGGGGGGTTGTACAGCCCACAGCACCTCTGTTTACTCCCTGGAGTCCCTGCTCTGCCACATAATACAGCTCGGGGAAAAATGCATCTTTTCCTTTAGCAGCCTCCTATAGCTTGGGCTTTAGGAGAATATGAGAGAAGCCAACAGAAAAGCTCAAGTCTCTCTCACAAAGGTGTTTGGCAAACAAAATAGAGGCACTGTGGCTTTAAATCGCCGTCCCTCCCACCCTTTCTAAATATCTTCTATTTAGCCAGCGGTGAAAAGATATAGGGGGCTTTTGTCTGCTTACCCATTGGTGGGGGCACAGAGCTGGAAAGACACAAAAATAGGAACAAAGTCCTAAGCGTCCAATTGGGGTGGCTCGGGGCAATTCTATGGGCGCAGCACACTGGGCAAAAACAAGGAGAAGTGGGCTACTATTACGAGCTTCTCTGAAAATAGGCTGTTCTCACAGCTATTGGGTGGACTGGTTTAGAAATAGCCTACACGCCACGGTTCATAATAGACGACGGAAAGCAAACACGAGCCCTTTAAATGCCTGGCGTGGGTCCATGGAAAAAGCCAAACAATGTGGAAAATGTGTTATTTGTTATAACCCGTTTGCTTGCATTATAAACGCTTATTACAACCCACTCACCGACTTGCAATACGTTGTCAACCCAACCACCTTCTAGGAGAGTGACACCCCGTAGGAAAGGCAGCTGGGTCTCGTCATTATTATCCCCGCTAGTCCCACTCTCCTCTCCTCCGGCGTTGAAAGAGGAATACATGCAGATCTCCTTCTCGCTTCTCGGAAACGACCAATATACGATCCTCCGCTGGACGGGCTCGGGAATCCTTTCGAACCGCTCCTCCACCCTTTGAAACGGCCACTTCTCCGCGACTCTACGCGCCGCGATATCGAGCAGCGACTCGGGGTTGTGCGTTTTTCCCGACCCTCCTGGAGCGGACCCCGAGCCGCCACACAGGACTCCTCCAGCCCGCTGCCCCTGCCTGCATGCCGGGTTGTAGCCGGGCCGGCAGCAGAGCCGCTTGGCTGGGGGCTGCTGGACTCGCTCGGCCATGATCGCACCGCTTCCAACCTGAAGCGCAGTTCCTCTCCGATCATATAAACGGGATAAGGAAGAGAAAAGGACACTCTTGCACCGATTGTTTGCCGTACATGGATAGACGGCCCTTATTTGGAAAAGTAGGCGGCGCCTCCTAGTTCCGTGAAGTCCTTTGTGTTGTCAAATTAACCGAGATGGGTGGGATCCTGGAGCGCTGCCAGCGCACGAGTGGCGCTATAAAAGGAACTGGAGGCGGAATTCCCGAACGTCGGCAAATCCTTTGTGAAGCCGTTCGGGAGCACGAGGGCGGGGCCCTGGCGGCCGACAACCTTTGAAGTTTCCTTCTTATTTGAGTTTAAAGGCGGGGACTAATCCATGGGCGGTCTCACAGTTTCCCACAGGGGCAAAAGGGGCAAGAGAGTTGATTTTTTTCTTTTGGACTCTCTGCTACCACCGCAGGGCTCTCCTCTTCTCAATAACATCACGAGGGTTGTTTTCAAGGCCCAGTCCAAAGGCCTCTCAGCTGTCAGAGGAGGAAAGGGCGTGGGAGGAGGAACATGAGGATATAGGGCTATACACATGCCTGTTTGCACAAGTCATTTATCAATCATGGTCAGCTGTTATTTGTGGTAGACTGGGTGCTTCTGCAGCCTGTAGGCAGTTCAACACACACACACACACACACACAGGTTTTTTTGTCCAGAAAATGCACATTCAAAGGCTGTTGGAAATTCTTTGAGGTCTAGTCAGACTGGTGGTTTGACTTACAACCATCATTCATGACACACACACACGGCTGGTGGAGCTGATTAGAACAAAAGTTAGCTCAGCCATTTTGTCGCTGTTTGCTGAAAACATTAGTCTCATCATTTCATGAAAGGGGGGCCCACTGTTTACTTTTTGAGGAGTCAAATAGTCATCATGGGTGCAGCTGCAATGCTTTACTCTGAATCGCCTGTAATACACCAATAATAACCATACAATAGATTAGGACGTTTTCTAAAAAATCTAATAAAACTGTGTGGCAGAAAGTGCCCGTCAGTAAAGTCAAGTGAATGTTTGTTTGGCTCGTCCCTGCATGTGTTTGCAGCTGACCTCCTCCCTCTTCCTCTGTGTGAGTAAAAGTGTGGCCTTTGAACCGCGCTGAAAGTGATCCATGCCGTATGGACAGAGCAGATGTGTTCTAACCTGATTTGGTTTCAATACTTCCCCACAGGAAGTTCAGGAACCCAGCAGGTCCTCTTTTGTTCTATTTAGTCATCGTTTTCAGTTCAGTCACATATTTAGTATGCTAGTCGTATTTTGGTTCTGTTCAGAAGTGTGGTATTGGATTAGGCCATTTATGGCCAGTATTGCATTGTATTATCCACTTCTTGGAAGAGGGCCTACTGTGAAGACCAACACATGATCAGTAATGTCTGCTGATGCATATAAATTTAGGATAAGGGAAGGATTGAAGACCAATCAATCATCTGGACTCTGGAGGAGTACCGTGGAGGAGAATTTGTAAGAATGTAATAGAGTACAAATACTCAAGAAGTCAGAATTAAGGACTGTAAACCTTTTAAACAAGTGAATATTAACTTTATCTTTACTGTTATAATGTTCAACTGTAACTCTATAGTAATACCTTTTAAGGATAAATACTTTAGAGGAAAACTATAATACCAAAAGGAAAGAATAGGCAGAGTAGAAGTATCAGAGTATACCAGAATACCTTAGAATGAGTTTGACACCAGACACGGAAGAAAGAAGTCCACACCAGAGCTATGGGGATTTTCCATTTGATATATATTACAAATCACATCGGGAGAGAAATGGCAGGTCCGTACAGCGTTAAAACGATCTCTCACTGACACATCATCAGTGACAACATTTTATACTACATAAGTCATAACATCCTTTGGACATGGGGAAGTAATGTATTTGAGTTCAGAGGGTAACCCAAAAGTGAATTATGGCGACACCTATTGCCGGGAGGCCTACTTGGGATACGTGGCAAATTATACTTCCGGTAAAATCCCGGAAGAGTGACCGAAGGGAATTGTAGTTCTTTAAGTAAATGTAGTTCACAGCCCAAGTTACTGACAACCAGCTAACGTAACTAGGAGACAATTTGTCTGCTCATGCCCGGTACTGAATTGTGTATCCAAATGTTCTCCCTCTATCTCTATGGTCCAAAGACATAATTATCAATATATTATCTATCTATCTATCTATCTATCTATCTATCTATCTATCTATCTATCTATCTATCTATCTATCTCTATCTATGCTACATACATCAAAAAAGTAGGAATAAAAAAAGCTTTGAGTATTTGTGTAAAACACAAACATTGTGTAAACACAAACATTGAAGACAAGTGTGTAAACAAACATTGAAGACAAGTGCACAAACACAAACATTGTGTAAACACAAACATTGAAGACAAGTGTGTAAACAAACATTGAAGACAAGTGTGTAAACACAAACATTGAAGACAAAAGTGAGGACGCAAGTTGTGATTGGCCGGCGTGATTCGGTGGGAGATGTGCCATTGAGAATGAGATGATGTATGTCTGTATGATGACATATGGTGATAAGAGCGCGAGCAGCCCTCACTTCACACGGGTGTGATTTTATATTTAGATGTCTGATGGCATATCTGACGGAATTTAGATCTTACGGAGTACGTAGTTCACAAAATGTTATATATATTGTCTTGTCTTTCATTCAGCAGCACAGTCATAGTGAGAAGACTTTTATATATATATATATATATGAAACAGTCCCACCTCTGACCAAACCACGCCGAGCAGTGTTCCCTTCCCTGCCTTGTGTAGAGAACAGAGGGGAGAGAGAGAGAACAAGAGAAGGCGACTCAACTGATTTACAGAACTACAATTCCCATCTGTCGGAAGTACGCGTCACAACCAATAGCGAGTTAGCAGTAGTATCACTACACTTCCTGGAGCTGGGAGAGGAGTGAAGAAGACGTAACGTGGATATCAACAAAATTATCATTTAGTGAGTATCTTTAATAGTTAGACTAGTTACGCACGCACTAAACATCATTTAAGCTTACGTTTGTTTTTATGTTATGTTTGTGTGCACTCGCTGGGCTATGTAGCCGATAGCGAAAGTTAGGCCGAATGTTTTCGGTTTAGCTAGCAATGCAAATCTTTCATGCTCATCTCAGGAATGCAAATATGGCATCCAAATGACAGTGGACGCTTGCTTAGCTTCTTTGCTGTAGCCAGGAAAAGGGTGTGGTGAGTAGATAGCAAGTAGTGATGTTTCCCAACGGGAAATTATCAGCATTATGTGTTGACAGACTTTACTTGAATTAGCTAACCTTAGATATGATGTCATGACGTCAGATGACTTGGATAGCTTTGGATCAATCGATCATAATGATCAGCAGGCAGTATATTGAGTATACAATAACTTTAAAAAACGTGTATATCACCTTTCAAAAAGTGTTTACAGTAACAACAGTGAATAAGTCAAAAGGTTAAGAAGAGATTTAAAAGATGATACTGAGTTTGCCTGCCTGAGATGAGATCCCTAGGCAGGGACCTTTTTATAAATATTTTTTATCTCTCACCTTTATTTTATATTGGTATATACACGGTAGGCTGACAGGAAATGGGGCGAGAGATGGGGGGGTGACATGCAGTAAAGGCCGTCGGGATCGGGAGTCGAACCTGCGGCACACTGCTAGACTGGATTACCAGCCACGGTGCCTGGACAGCTGAGCCACGGCCCAGGCCAGGCAGGGCCCTTTCACCTTTAGTGGTGGATTACTTAAAATTCTATATATAATATATAAGTCAATATGGGCTCTAATCAGGCTGAAACCTTGCCCAAATTTGGAGTCACATGTCATAGTCTGATGTCATAGGCTGTTTTGTTTAACTTAAGGTTCCCCCTCTCCTCAGGTGTGATAGACGTTGAAAACTGCGTTCAGGATGTTTGATGTGCGGGCATGGGCAGAGTATGTGGTGGAGTGGGCTGCCAAAGACCCCTATGGCTTCCTAACGACCGTCATACTGGCTCTCACACCCCTCTTCATTGCCAGTGCGCTGTTGTCGTGGAAACTAGCTAAGATGATCGAGGCACGGGACAAGGAGCTGAAGAAAAAACAGAAACGTAACGAAAATATCGCCAAGGCCAAACGGGTCAAGAAAGACTGAGTTACTGATGGAGGGACGAGGGCAAGGAGTAGGTGGGACAGAAACAGCCGTGCTCTGCTCAAAGCTCTCCTCTCTCCCTAAGCACACTGCCCTGGTCCCAGCCCTGGCATCAGCACAGACCCATCACCCCTCACTCTTGTGTTGAGTATGAGGCAGGACTTGGGACTCAAGCCTGAAGGGCCTCAGTGCTGAGACGGACAGTGCTGCCCGGAGCAGGCTCATCCCAGTGGGACTCTTGTCAGCAAAGAGGACAGTGGTCATCTGTTATATTCCATTATAATGCAGATATCCACTGATGTATATGTATTATTATTGGGCAGCTGTTGTGGCACATTGCATTCCATTTTTAACATTTTGATTTGTCTGATTTGGTTAATAAGAAACAAGGATACTGTAATATTTCACCTAAGTTGCAAGTAAAGGCAAAAATTATTTTGTTTTACTCAATAAAGTGCTTGTGGTTAACCTGTGATTTTCATCTGATTGTTTTTTAAAAATGTTTATGCATATGCAATTGTCAAAGGACAATATGTTCATAATACTTTGGATTATAGCTTATGTTTTTGTTAATAAATCTGACAAATCTCGACTTCACAGCATATTGTCATTGAGTATTTGCTGCCACCAAACACCACCTATTAAATAAGAGTTGAAACATTGGGAGAGAATATTTTATTTAACAACATGAATGCTAACATCCCTAAAATAGGCGCTATATGTATAACCAAAAAGAATTCTGCATGCTGTGAGTTTCTGGCAGAGATTGGTGTAGAGGGGAGATACAAAAAGGTATCCAAGATAGACCGCATGTCAACAACATAAGGTTTATTTATTTGACTTGATTTTCATCAACCTGTTTTAATGGTTTGTGTAAAGCACATTGAATTGCTGTGTTGAAATTTGCTATACAAATAAACTTGCCATGACAGATTCAGTCCACCCACAAAAAACATCTTATATCAAAATTGGCATAAGGGAGGACTGGCTGGTTGGCGAGGCGGCAGACCACGGCATGGCCATGTGATGGACCACGTCACTATGACTCGGCCATAACCATATGAGTTCTCAAAGCAGTTACGCCCAAATATGGAGTGTGTTGTCATTTGCCTAGCTTGCATTCTAAAGTAACAAGTTTTCTTTGTCAATTAAAAAACAAACAAAACTTTGGTTTAGCTTTGCAAAACAATGCTTACCCACACATCCTGTTGTCGATATGAGGCAACCAATTACACTGACAATCATTTCTCAATATTGTATCTACAGTCCCTTTTTTCTTTTTCCGTAATGTCTGTGCAGTCACAGTATTCATTCAGGTTCTAGATGTGATGACGATAAGATGTCAACATAGTATCTTGTATACACGTGAATATCCGTCTATTTTTTAGCATTAGGCATCCAGGAGCCAGGCTGGAATGTATTTGCAGTGCTGGTGGGCTCCTCGCTGACTTGTTGCTTGCCAAAGCTGGCTGTAGCTGCGTGGCCTTTGACTACAGTTTGGGGGAGAGCAGCCACCAGACCCTCCTCATACTCCTTAGCCTGGAGGACTACATCTCTCTGCTCCACCTCCATGGCCTTTAGTTTGATCTGCTCCCTGTACTGCTGATTCTTCAACAGCTCCTGTAAAAAGAAAACAATAGAGGGTATGCGCAAGCATAAAGCGAGTGGCAAAGTGAGTTTAACATTGTTTAACGTCGTATGCAATCAGATAGGACTTCTGTTTGAATGTATGGGCTGTCGTGGCCAGAAAGTACCACTCAGTCAGTAGGCGTTCCCGCATAACTTCTGGGTATGATGAAATCACGCACATACCCTCTATATGGGAAACATCCAAAGTGGCCCAGAGTATAAGTGAATAACTAAAACAGAGGTGCTTGCAACTAAAGAGCAGACAGTGTTGAGCCTTGCTTTTCATCTTCTATTCATGCTCTATGTAAACTTTTAGCAAGAAAGGGTGGCACTTCCTATATTTCGTCAAGGAAGCTTAAAGAAGGAATGGACATGGTCACGTGACTGGGCTGCGCCATGACACTTTCATGGACGCTTTCATGGAAGCCAAACTACACCCAGAAGTTCAGCAGAATGCACTGGAGTCCATGAGAGCTCAGTGACCAGCTCATGAACAAACACTATTTCTGAATGACTGAGACCTTTTGTAAAGTATTATCACTTCTGGAAAATAGCAGAACACTGTAATTATATAGAGGTAGGTATGGTATCTAAAGAGCACAAAGTACCTTTCTGAACGTACCAAGTATCGCGAGACTTCCCACCGTTTCCTGTCTGGCAGACAAATCTCACGATACCTCCGAGCCAGAAACGATACCTGCTGCTGTTTAGATCCTCAAATACAATGATATAGGCCTACTGTGCACTCTGTGCACATCAAAAAGCAAGTGATTCGAAAACAACCTGTGATATGTCTTCTTTTATATTCCTGAACCGATTATATGACAAAGTCTCAATTGTTGTTTGTTATGAGCTGGTCCGTTCACTGCCATGTATTCATTGAACTTCCGGTGTAAGTTTTGGCTCCCATGAAAGTGTCCATGAAAGTGTCATGGCGCAGCAGTCACGTGACCATTTCCTTTGCTTATGAAAGCTTCCTTGTATTTCGTAAAGGATTACACTGTGTGCACTGTGTCGACTCGTCAGTGACCTCATAGTCCACCATGATATATTTTGTATGTCAGGTGCAACTGACGAAGTCTATAGGTTGGAAATGTTGAGGCTCACAGTGGCCTGAACTAAAGGTCAGACAAGTTAATTTATCACCTGAACATTGCTGGATACAATCCCTGTACGTATTGCTGGGAAATGTATGACTAACACTTTCCTTAAACTACCACCACCGACTTCTTGTCTTTGGGGCACCTAACTTTAACTGTTCCAAATTCCCAAAACGCCACTGGAAATTAATGTGTGACTGTGAGGTCAGGCGTTAGTTGAAAAATCACACCCGTGTGAACTGAGTGTTGCAACTCCCCCCCCCCCTCTCTCATTAGCAGGCAACAGTGCAGCACTATCTCTCTGTTTCTGGCACAACAGCACCACTTTTTCTACTACTACTCATAGTCACATAGGTTAACACGGACATTGTCACATAGGTTAACACGGACATTGTCACATAGGTTAACACAGACATTGTCACATAGGTTAACACAGACATTGTCACATAGGTTAACACAGACATTGCTGTTCCTTGGAGTGGTTGCACCACTCAAAAAAGAGCAAGCATGTGCACCCACCTTGCCTAAAAATGTAGTCTTTGTAAAGGATGTGAAAACTAGGACAAGACATGAAGCAGTAGGAGTGTACGCCATCCTTCCAACTCATGGAAATAATTATAACCTGAACCTAGCCCACTAGTGGAATGACTACCCTGTTGAAGCTCCAGCTAGAGTCCAGTGAGCCTCTCTGTAGCAAAGAGCCAAAGCGAAAGGGAGGACTGGCCATAATGCTGTTGTGTGTTGGCAAAGGCTAGGACTGGAAAAGAGGGAAGAGCTGTGGCCAAAAATCCCTGCTTTGGGGACAGAGACAAACACACTGAGCTGCTTTTCCAGCCTGTTAATGACAGGATTTAATCCAATCAATTTATGTCGGCTTGGACCAGGAAGAGACAGAGCATGACAAGGGGTAGGGTAGGATAATATGATGGGGGTGCAGTCCTGGCCACATTAACACTGTCCAGCTGTTGATGGCTGCTATTGGACAGACACGAGGCAGAAAATTGGAATAGAATGTTCTGGCAAATGGTGGGAAGGGATGGCATTGGCCACTGGCAGGGAGTGCAGAGTCTGCGGACAGGGAGTGCGAGCTGTCTGGGTATTTGCCTTTGTGAGGGATTTCCCATGCACAGACCTACATTTCACTGGCCTAACAATCTGCACTGTTCTCACATTTAAAGTGAAATAAAGCTGGTTAGAGGAACATGAGGGTCATACTCCACTCCGACGACATTTCTATCCTCTGTCTAACGCTCCACTGAGCCCAAAAAAAAGCAAGCGTCTGCTAGTGAGATAGAAAAGTAAACTAGTACATAAGAGTCAGTAAGCTGCTTGTTCAGAGGCTGTCTGTATGTCTCTCACCATCAACACATTTCAGCTACAGTTTATTTTAACACCTATCCCCCAAAGTTTCTGGGCTCTGTTGGAAACTGCGAGAGAAATCAAATCAAAGTCATTCTTCTCCCTTCTCATGCCTCCCTTGTTCCCATTCCCCCCAGAGCCCCACCATCACCACAGCGGGGAGGCTGGGGGGGGCATACCTCGATGGAGGGGGGCTCCTTCCGTCTGCCTCGGATCCAAGCTGGAGGAGGAAGAGAAGAGAGTGAGAACACCCACACAAACGCAGAGCAAACACAACCTGCAGTCATATTTATGGGCTGCAGCAGAGGTAGAACCACTCTGTTTCAGCTTAGAGGAACGGATACTCCACAACAGTATGCTTGGTTTTATTTTGTGTAAGTGAACTATGGCGAAAAAGCTGGATTATGGGTAAAACATGTAGGCAGGCTATACGATAACTATAACAAAACACCAACGCTCTTTGAGTCTTGGGCAATGTAGTGCCAGCATGGTCTCATAAGAGGTGTGAAACTCCTCTGGTCGTTGAATTCAAAAGTAAACCATCTCCCCATCACTATCAATATCTCCTTCCTTTCTCTCTCTCTTGATAGAGCTCTCTCTCTCTCATCCTCTTTTGTAAGGAGCTGTGTTTTTGGCTGAGCTGGTTAAAGGGAGACAGAGAAAGAAAGATAGAGATTTTTTTCTAACTCTTCCTCCAGCTAGTGCAGGGACTCTGAGCCTCTTTTATCCCTTTCTTATTTGCATCCTGATGAAAATGCATGAGGGACGGGGCGAAGCAGGATGAGGGGTTTAAGGTGGATAAAGCCGGTTGGAGACAGAGGGAACAGTCTGTATCCAGTTGTAAGGAATTTGAAAAACACCATTTTCATGGTGTGCTTGTAAAACACCAGCATACGGGTGTCTTTGATAAACTCACATATACAGTATGCCCCCCACCCCCATCTCATCTTGTGGTATGGAAATCAATGGATTACCCCCTCCTCTCCATATTTACAGCCATGAATTCATTGGTGCAGCATTCTGTGTGTTGCCGTATCGTGTAGTACTTTTGTTAGCATGGCGTTTATCAACGTCAGTGTACTGTACAGTGTACAGGCACACACAGCAACCCACAGTAGCCCAAACTCACCATCCCATTCCGATGGTATGTTGCCTTCCATGTACTCGTATTCTGTGGGATTGGCTGCTACCACCATCCGCTTGGCACGGACGAACCTTCCTAGGGAAACAAAAACAAATGAGAGAGAAAGAGAGATGCTCAACAATGATGCATACAAAACGTGGAGAGCTGTGTGCGTGTTTCTTTGTGTACAAATGTGCACAAAGAAACAGTTCTCTCTTGCGCACTCACTCTCTCTCACACATGTGAGTGCGCACGCGCACGCACACGCACACGCACACACACACATACATACACAAATACACAGAGGGATGACAGTGCTGTGACAGGTCATGGATGATTACCTCGTGGCCCTCGGGCCCTTCTCCTCAGATCTCTCTGAGTGGCTCCAAATCTGGGCTAAGCCTTTATGCAAATCAGCCTCCCCCTTTAACCCACCAACCACAGCCCCCCTCGCTGCCAACCTCCTCCAATCACAGCGCTCGGACTAACAATGCCCTCCAAAATCAACGTCAAGCCAAGCAGGAGACAAAAGAGGTCAGATATCACAGGGAACAGGAGAGGGATGAGCTGCATGGAATATTAAGCGCCCCCCTCTATCTGTATACAGCACGACGCTCGCTAGCAGCAAGGCCACCGCCAATTATTTTGGTCGAATCTGCTGATTAGACAAGTTCGGCTGGCACACAATGACATGGAGACAGAGGTAGAGGGGGAACCCACAGAGAGAGGGAGAGGGAGTTAACCCATTCAGGCCTGACGTCGAAATTAAAAAAAAAAAGTTTTCTAAATCATGACAATTTTCGGAAAGATTTGAGGCACATTTTAACGATTTTTCAAAAATAGCAGACCTACAAGTTCATAGCGCGCCACTCGGTGGCGCGCTATGAACTTGTAGATCTGCTATTTTTCAATAGCTAAATTATAACAATGTTTAAAACACCAAAACGGGTTCCCGCCCCAAAATGGGTTAATGGTTAATGTGGTTAAACGCTAACGTGACATGGATGCGTTCCAGGTCTCAATGGATTAAGAGAGAATGAGAGAGGGAGAGAGAGGATCACTTCTTAGTATGCAGCCGCAGTGCCTCTTACAGTAGTCACTAATGACAACTACACTGTCTCCGTAGTTACGGCTTGCTTGCAGGTAGCCGGACGTCCGTCTGTCCGTCCGTCCGTCCGTCCGTCCGCCTGTCTATCCACACATCCCCCACACTGAGAAATGATGAGGCAGGAAGGAGGAAGGAGAGAGTGATGATGCATGGCGAACGCGGCGAGAAGCAGAGAAATGGATGGGCAAGGAAAACAACACGCTCCAAAACACAGACAATCTGTCAGGATTCCATCGCCATCTCTCCGCAGCTGACTGGACATGGACAAATGGAGCTAACCACCTCCACGCACCGCACAGACTGATGGCCTTAATGTTTACTTCAGCCATAACAGATAGCTATGGCACAGGGATGGATGAATGATGGTAGCCTGACAAAGCGGCAAACTGTGCTCACTGGAAGTCTCTACCGTACAGTTCCTGTGTCTTGTTGTGGTGTCTGAATGCCAGGTCACTGTACTTGTTTTTTGTTTTGAACCTAAAATACAATGACTACGAACCCCCCCCCCCCCCCCCCCCCCCCCCCCCCCCCAGGAACATCTTCACATGCAGAAATTAGTGCATTTCCTGTTCAGTTTTTTGCTCATCAAAACTAATGTTTGATCCAACCATATACTGCAGTAATCAGGTCAGCTAATTAGGCTAGTATACCTCCGCTTTGGATCCCTCTAGATTGTAGGGCCTCACTGCTGCTCTTGATCTTATGATATCCAACCCTGACAAAAAACAACAAAAAAACCCACCACTTTCATACTCCACCTTATCAACAAAGCTCCCTGCAATATGTAAATGCATTCTATTATTGTTCAATTTGTTTACACGTATGCCTTAAAAAGTCAGCAGAGGAATGTGCTTTTTTTCCTAGAGAACCCCCAGGAATGTAGAAGGAAAACAACTGCCGACAAACAAAAGATTGCGTTCTCTAGGGCTAGGCGATACCAACAAATACATTTAACAGGTATGCTAATTATAAACAGATCGTATCCATATTTGCATTGAGCGTAGGAGGCAGCAGATAGAAATGGCAGAATTATGATACAGTCCCCACAAGCGATGTACTTAGCTGCAGTTAATGCCTAACTAATAGGCATGGAGAGAGGCGCCCACTCGTTTGCTGTCCCCCACTCCTTGCGTTTCTCCCTCCTAGGATGCTCCCCCTCTCTCCTCTCTGTGTCTCTGGAACAAGGCTCTCCCCTTGTCTCATAGCTCTTGCAGCATGACTAAACCCCTTCCACCATGGCTTTTATCCTTGGATTTGAATAACAAATATGTACATATATTTATGAAACAAGCCTGATCTTCCTACCACATACATACATACATACATACTGGGGGGTGTCAGTCTGATTGGGTGATATTTCCTCTGTCTGCAAGTGTAAACTTGGATCTGGGAACAGAAGGAAACACGTAGGTCACAGTGACACCGTTTTTATTACATGATGACTGGAAAAGGGCCCCCCTCGAATATCATAAAGATAAAGGGATGGCAAACTAATTTCTTTCGTGGCGCTAGCATTAGAATTAAGTCTCTGCAGTGTGTTAAGATGAAAGAAAGAGATTGGTGCAACTTGCATCATCTTGCATTGTCTTCCATGTGGACACTGGACAGCGGGGCCTAACGATGGATGCAATTGCCGAATACGCTTATTCTAAGCCCTGATGAAGCATTCATAATTAACGGCCACATTGTTTGGCTACTAGATTTCCCTGCTTGAATAGGTGACATAGTCTCAATGTTACCTGCAGACTTCTGTCATTCTAGGATCTGTAGCTCGGGTGTAGCCTGCCTCCCCCATAATAACCTCGTCTCCCCCCCACCTTCTGTTACCTCTCTTAGACCTGAGAGACAGGGGATGGAGGAAGAGTATGACTGCATGTTTAGAGTGAGCGAGTGCACGAGAGAGAGAAACAGAGAGAGGTGTGGGGGGAGCTCTCTATCTCAGTGTGCCCCCTTGTGACAAGTCCGCCCTCCCATCACTCACTGGGGGTGGGGGCTAGTTACCAGTCAAAACACACACACACACACACACACACACACACACACACACACACACACACACACACACACACACACACACACACACACACACACACACACACACACACACACACACACACACACACACACACACACACACACACACACACACACACACACACACACACACACACACACACACACACACACACACACACACAGCTAGAGAACAGGCAGATTAACCTGAGAGACAGGAGCGAGGACGCCGGCGCTCACCATGAAGGACAAACGCAGCGCAGCGTAGGGAGGGGGAGGGGCCAGCACATGAAATCCCACCTCATAAATATTTATGAATCATCTCACCTGTCTGAGCGCGACTCATCTGCGAGCCTGCGATGAAACCCGGGAGGGGGTGTGTAGGAACAGAGGGAATGGGGAGGGGATGAGGGGGTTGCCGTGGCAGCGGGATCGGTAAGCCAATCAGATGCCGGCTAAAAGCCATCCCTCTCGTTCGTTACAGCGTCGATGTGATGCGCACTAAGGAGTGCTCTTTGAACCCTGAACACACCCTGTTAAACTCCATCACCTGCTTCAACACACACCCCCCCCCCCCCCCCCCCCCCAGGTGAGTAGTGCTGGGGGCGACCTGAGAGGTTTTTCTCCTCTGTGGTGTCATTCAGGGCCTTTTTTCTTCTGCCGTCTCTCTTTCTGTTGTGCCTGTCTCTTACAGACTACCTTTGATTATGGAGGCAGGTCGTCAGGGGAACACATTTCCAAATGGCGTCACCCGGGAATCGAGAACCGTGGCGCTCAGATATTGCAAAACAGAAACTGGTTCATGTGCCGAGATCTTTGACTGGTACGTCGCCATCTCGTACTATTCACCGTCAACAACAACAACCAAGATCCATCTACTTTCTCTCATCTCAGAATAGACAATTGCAAAAAACACTTGCACACAGAGAGCATGCAATGAATTAAATTCCAAGACTTAGTTGTGAGACCACCAGCTGATTTCCAGTCGAGCAGATCTACTGTAAGACTCAGAGAAGGGTGGTTTGGGCCTTGGATTTTGCTGGAGCAAATAGCCAGCAACAGTGGTCGTGTAGGAGATGGCCACAAGCTCACCTGATTGGCCTGTGTGCGCGCTCGTTGGATTGAGGGGCTGGTCCTCCAACAGACTCCAGCTGAGCTGTGTGGTGGAGAGTGTAGTGAACCAGGGTGTGCATGGTAATGGGCAGCTTTATTGAGACAGAGTGGTCTGATAAGCAACAGTGATACAGGGGCACCAGGTAGAGATACTGACACCCGCTCTCTCTCTTCTCTCCCTCTAGTCTACTTTCCTGGAAAAGAAAACGGGGGGGATGGATGCGAGGGCCTCGTAACCATGGTTACCCGCTAGCCCTGAGCCTAGCGACGTGGGATGAGGTTTAGAGGGAAAAGGCCAGCCGATGTTTTGCTTCAGTTGCTGGGAGAAGGAGGAGCTTAAGTGTAAAGTAGGCCTGCTAGCTTCTTCTTTCCCTCTTCAGTCCTCATTTTTCCCCCCTTCAACACTCCCCCAAAGACACTGTCGATCCCACTGAGGTGAGAGTGACTCAAGAGCAGAACAGAGGGAGAATAATTCATATACAAGTAGTAACCATGAAATGAATGCCACTGATTTCCCTGGTGTGTTACTTTTAGCCAAGCATAGCCAGGTACATATGTATATTTGAGGGTGGAAGCGAGCCCCAGACTCAAGACTTTAGCCCAGACTAGAGCCCAATTTATACTACGACACAATGGTACGACATAGTATAAATCTGGCTTCAGATGACCCTTCGTTTTCAGATCTCTTCCCCTGGTAGACTATGGTAAGCAAGGAAGTCGGTGTTCTTTGTGGAGCTGTAGAGTATAGCGTGCCCCCCCTCCTCCTCTTCCACAAATCCACACACCGAGCAGTCGGATGATAGTCCACCCATCTATTTACCTTCAATCACTTTCTCCATCCATCCTCCTCTCTCCATTAGACTCACACCAAATTTTCCACCATAGCCTGAAGACTCGCCTCTTCAGACTCCACCTAGCACTTCACGCTCCTCATATCCCTTCTTGATGATAGTTTACTGTGTAGATATATCTTGGTCACGAAGAAAGTGATTTAGACAGCATATTGTTTAGACAGATGCTAAATTAATGGTTTACCTGGCATCCAAGTTTCTTTGAGGCACTACTTTGTTCTCTTTATGTGAACATTTACCCTGTTTATTGACTAGAGCTTTGCTTATTCCAATTTTGTACTGCAGTCCTTGATAGGAGCTAAATTGTAAATTAGTCCGCCTTCTTTCTCTGACTCTTCTACCCTAATCTCACCTTCTGTCCGAAAATATCCTTTTCACGTTCACCCAGTCTATTTCTCCCCCACAATATAATTTCACTGCATGTCAGTACTCTCCTTTTCAATCTTGTTTTTCCTTCCACTCAATCCACTGTCTACAAGTACACACACCCTTCCTTCCAGTCTCATCTTTTCTTCCGTATTTCAAACTCTCATTTCTTTCTGCCCGTCTGCTTTATTAAAATATTCAGAATTGAATAAGCAGTGTCAGGCTTCAGCAGACGTCTGTCTGTCTGTCTTCTCTGCTGATTTTCTGACAGACAGGGAGCCCCAAGGTGTCAACACATCTAGCCAGCCATCTGACCAGAGAGAGAGAGAGAGAGAGAGATGAGTGCAGAGAGAGACACATCTTAACAGGGGAGGGATTTGTGTCAATTTGTTGTCTTCCCTCTCCTGACATCATGACCAGCTGTCCATCGTTGCTCCCCAAACAAATTTGATTTGAGAAGGGAGAGGAGAGTCAGATTAATTAAAAGGTATGTCAATGCTGAATTTGGTCGAGTCACATTTTGGGATGCATTTTCAAAATATCACATACCTGTAGACCCACTAGGGCCGTGGCTAAATACCCCGTTTGCCATTATGCTATCTCTATACTCATGTTATCTGGAAAATGCTTTTTTTTATATCCATTTGGCATCCGGTGTAAAAAAGATAACATGGGACTAAATGTAATACGTAAACAACCTCCATTTACACCCCACACAAAGCAAAGACGCTTATCAATTAACATGATTTACAGGAGCAACTCCATGGCCAGCATGCTTCCATGATAAACCCCAGAGTTGGCGTCCTACTGTAGGCTAGACCTTCTTTCATTGCACCCTGGAGACGACTTGTGGCAGAATAAACAGCCATTTGGACCCCAGTCTCTCTCCGCTGTGACTCCTTCCACAGAAATCTGCGGCTTGAATCAACGCTCTGATGACACACGGCCATCTGTTGTGGTGTTAAGTGTGTTAAGGCATGAAGTAGAGAATTTCAGAATCATTTTACAGTACAAATGCACGCGCGTGTACACATGCACAGTTGCGCATGCACGCGCACACACACCTCCTTCGCTCCCTTGAGTCGCCCATCCTGAAAAGGCAGAACTGAGGCCTTTTCAGTTTTTCACTTCAGAACATAGCTGCGGAATCAAATAAATAATAGACAAAGAAGAAGGGGATAGTGATAGGACGACAATTCAATGCCTCCTTTCTCTGCACCAGTGTGGTGCACCTCTGAAAAACCTCTGAATCTCTTCCATTCTCCACACAGTGGAGGGGACCGATAGATTAAAACTGCATGGCATACACCGTTTAAATGAATAGCGCTAAAAATACATCCTTTTCACTGCAACATGAAAGGAAACTGCCTTTCCCCTGTCCAGTATTGAGCAGCCATTGATTCCAAGACAAAGGCTACACCTCCTCAAAGAGGTAAGAAAAAATAGCAATCATACAGGCAATTATTTTCAAATGCGCCTGCAGCGGCCGATAATGTCAGCGCGCCACTCTCCCTAAATAAAAGGAGGGAAGGCAGGCGTCAGAGCTGCAGGCCCACTGCCGAAGACGAATGAGACCATCCGCAGAATGCTTTGCTTTCATCTGGGCAGTATGACATGGCACCCCATGCAGTGTAAGGTTGGGCTGGGCCTGGGGGACAGAGCAGAGGCACATAGAAACAGAGGAGAATATAGATTCTCTATTCAGGTCCATGGGTCTGACACAGAGGCAAAAGCCAAAGGCCTGTTTGCCAGTGACTTTTTCCTATAAGCCAGGCCTGTTCTCTTATCCAGCCCTATTTTATGCTTCAGCTGTTTGAAAATAGCTGAAAATAAAATCTACAGGCTCACTAAAAAAATGTTAGCCTATGCCCAAAATAGGGGGTTAAAATGTTGGTTAATGATGCAGCAGCACACAGCAGGCTACTGGAACTGCTGCATTTCTAAGGGTAGAGACAGAGATTCTCCCTCACTAGTCTTGTAGTTCAGATGCAGGCCTATTCATTTTGATGTGTGGTGGCAAAAGATGCAGCATCTAAGCAGAGGGGGAGAGAGAGAGCACTGCTGGGCCTGCCCCTCCACAGTCCACACTGCTGCTGAAGTACTCTGATGTTGTGAATAGAAATCTTCACTGCATGGACTGGCTTCAAAGGAAGAAGATCAGGAGGCAGGGAGGAAGGGGTGGGGCAAGGGAAGGAAGGACTGACTTACTGGAGTGAAAAATAAGTCAAAATGTCAACATACTGAGACGGCTGGACAGTTATGGACCGCCAAGTCAAAATGTTGCAATCACACAGGACAAAAACAAGGAAATAATGCCCTTCTTACTTTAGCCTTGTCAACCAAATTCTTCTTCAACAACCCTGAACCCAGCCCAGTGGCAGTGCACACAGCATTACTTACGCCCCAGTTTTCTAAAGATAACAGATTGAGAGAGGTAGGAAATGGGAGCAGCAAAGCAAGGTAAAAAGAGATGGACAGTGCACTAGGGATGGACAAATGAGCAACGCAGTAAATAGGGGGGGTTAGAGATTGAAACAGAGTGAGGAAGAGCCTCCCCTACTCTTTCATCCTCTATATGCTGCAGTAGAAAGCCCTGCGGTCCACGCCTCAGGCCCTGAGCCCACGCTTGGCCTATCAGTTTAAGATCAAAAAGAGCTCACTTTAGCAAGACATATGGACTGAATAATGCATTCACTTTATTTCCACAAGGTTGGATGGAGTGAGTTAGAGAAAGGACAAGTGAAAGTGTGGCTGCATTAGTGTTTGTTATTGTGTCTGTGCGTGCACGCGTGCGTGCGTGTGTGAACGAGATGTGGTGGGTGTGGGTTCTCTCTACAGGCCCACTAGCCTCTCTGTAGGGTCATTCATTGTGATTGGCCAGTGGATACAGTAGCCTTTAGCATGCTGAAAATGGTCCTCTTGTGAAGTCTCATTTGAATAGCCTGACAGCCAGGGGCTGAGGAACAGCCTTGGGATGAATTATGAATACAAGGTGGGCGCAAGTTTCCCTGCAAACTGCTGAGAAAAGGTGATGTGCAAAGTCAAGTTCAGTCAGAAAGAAACTGGTTTTAAATCTTGCCAGAGGTCAGTCCCACTTCAGCACCACAACAACTTGGTTACATCCTGAGAGAAATGTACTAACACTTAATGCATGTTATTTATTTAGCCTAGACTAGGTAGGTAGGGGTAGCAAATATCTTGTGTAAGTACAGTCAGTGGCACCAAGAGAGGAAGACACAATCAAGGAGGATAAGCTCATTTCTGAATTAAAAGTGTGTAGTGCAGTTTCCAGATTAGCCAAATAGTTGGTTATATTAACGATAATCAAATCCCTTAGTTCAGGCAAGCTTTGCCCCCTGTTTGTAGTCTATGGCAGGTTAACCTAGCATTCTCATTATGTCTGGAGCAAGCAGAGGCCTGGCCTTTAGCCCTATATAGCCTATAGCTTTGGCAGGACCTATGCCAATAATGGCTGAAGAAGGGAATCCAGGAGTCCAGGCAGAATAACAGAAAGTGAAGCCATTAGCCTGGGCCAAACCAGGCTAAGGCTACCACCACAATAGTCAGATATGACCTCCTCATTAGCCATAGGACTACGATATGTTAATAGCCAGATATGGCCTCCTCATTAGCCATAGGACTACGATATGTTAATAGCCAGATATGGCCTCCTAATTAGCCATATAACTATGATTTGTCAGAAGTAAACTAATGTGATTCTTTTCTTAATTTATTGAGACAATTTTTGAGTGGTGCAACCACTCCAAGGAACCCGCCATGCTTAAAGCACATATAGCCTGGTTTATGCAAAAGAGGCTATTCCTGTCACAGAAAATGAGAGCTGATGGCATAATTTCAAATATCAATGTACAGTATATTGTGATATTTTACTAGATATAGTCTGGGATTTTGGTTATCATAATATTGTGATATGGCTAAGTAAATGTTCCTGGCCCCAAGGGCTGTATTACAGAAAAGTGGTAAAATGGTCATAACTTATTTCATAGCTAAGTGAAATTAACATTGAAGGCCTCATATCATTCTTATCCATATTACATTATTACTAATTCATTATCTTTTGTGTATTTAATATAATCTGAAAGCCTCAAAATGTTGTCAATAATATCGATATTGAGGCATTCAGGCAAAAATGAGCAATAGGACAGTAAAAATTGTTATCCTTTCTCAAAGTCAGTGACCCCTTTTCAAGATAAACATGAAAAGGCTATTCCTGTAGAAGGGTTATCATATATTAATTTACTTATATTGATCCTATAAATAAACAATTAATACAGGTATCGTTTTGCCCACTCAATTCATAATTAACGTTCCAATTTTGGAGGTCTGGCTCATGGACTAAAAACTGTTTCTGAACGGAACCGGTTCCCAACCGGTGGAAAAGGGGCCAGTGTGTCATTGTTAATAGAAATGCCACTGTATTTCATTTGTCCCCTATGTCTGTCAATCAATGTCCATAAATCCTTCTCCACATACAGACCATCCTTATATTTCAATAAGCTGCATACAGTGCATATGCATAGTACACTACCTACCAATGCATACTTCAATATATCAATTTGTTGTTTCCAGGAACTCTGTGCAAAATAAATGACTGTTGAAGCATCATAGTAAGCCATCATTCAGTCAAGACCAGCAAGGTTGTCCTTGACCTTGTAACAGTCAGAAATGGCATGAAGGACACCGCTGGCATCCCACCATGGATTAGCTTGATGACACAGTTCTGCCGCTTGGCTTGTTATGCATTACATATTGTACCACTGCCATGTCTCAGTAGGCAGATCTGACCTCCTTCTAAATCCTCATCATGCAGATAATTAACACTTCTTTAACAGGGGAGGAGTCTTTGCACTTAGCACGTCAATGACAATACAATTTGATAGAATTGGCTTGGGTGACCAAGGTCTGCTTCTCCAATTGAATTGAGTCTTAATTGCAGATATTTCCATTAAATACACTCAAAATCCTAGAAATAAAATTGCACAAATGTCTTTCAATTTAGCATCGCTCTCCATCTGGCGGCAAAAGTACTGAACTACAAGAACAAACGCTTGGTTTGAATCATAGCAGCAGTATGTTTTCGACTTTTCGTAAAGCAGTTTTCTAATTTATAATATGGTATTGGTATGTATAGGTCTATATTGTTCTATTGTGGGCCTTGTTGTTATAAATTAACATATACAATAATGAACGGAGTAATATCACGATGTTTAAACTTAAAGTGAGTGACTGTGTGTGGTCTACAATACATCTAAATTAACGGCTAAATGGAGAGTATATTTTCTTGCATATGGCCAAAATAATGTCAAGTCAGTACAGACAGTGTGTCTGTTTCTTCAGTGTGTCAAATTGTTTAAAAGATGGTAAGTACAAGACTTACCCGTCCAAGTCTTCTGTTCAGGGATGATGTAATATTTGTTTCCGAAAGGATCTGTACCAACATGCTCACGGACTATCCCAAACGTCCGCCGTAAAAGACCTGCGACCCTGTTCATTATGTCAGACAGACAGTCTGGAGACTGGGACAGTTACACCGGTGTTTTGTCACCTGTCTGCCTGTCGCTACTACACAGCTACTACCATAGAAATATCTAATGGCTACTACACGGGTTGTTTATGCAAGTTTAGAGGTTGATGCCATAGGCTGGAGGGACGGTCGCACTGCGATTGGCTAGCCCGGGTAGCCCCTATAGTTTTATTCCGAGTACGACGGTGTCGCATAGGTTGAACTTGAATAAGAAGTCATATTTTAGTTTAGGAATGGATTTGTAGATCTGAGGAGGGCGTTTCCGTCCGCGTTTGGTTTGACAACCAACTAGCCAATCACAGGCCGACCTTCGGGGTCATGGTAACGGTTATGGAACGGACGGAACGGACGGCACAGAGTCAGTAAACTGTTCTCTGATTGGATGGCAAGTTGACACCAGCCAATGACAGCAATTATTACTGCCGTTACGTTCAACTTACGTATCAACATGGCGGGCGCAATGTTTTTCTTTTGTTTTGTTTTGCTCAGTAGCAAAACGCAAAATATACATTTAGAATTGTAGTTCAAATGAACATTCAAATTGATATATTGTGTATTTGACACAATACTATTGCAGTTGTATGTAGAGCAAGACACTTTGAACATGATATAATTTGGTCCACTTATAACGTTATAACGTTACTGTTCAGTTTAATTAAAATTGGCTAGTTATAGGCTAGCATTAGCTAGCTTGTTACTTTCTGTTCAGGCAGAAACAATGTTGGGCTTTCTGTCAGGCAGACGAGCTGGACTGGATGACCCTCTCCGTCTGAGACGCGCAGAGTCAACCAGGAGGTAAATAACAGTAAAATCCTTTTGGTTACATTTGTAACCTCTCTCTCTCTCTCTCTCTCTGGGTTACAAATGGATAAATGAACACTGAGAATTTGTATAGTATATACAAGGGTATATAAAGGGATTCATTTAATTTCGCTCCTATGCCACTAACATGTGGAACGCCCTACCAACAGTCATTAAGAAATGTGAATCCCTGATATGACTCCAAACCGCTCTGAAAGAGCACCTATGGATGGCTGCAATTCGAAACTGGCCCTTGTAAAAAAGGTCAAAGATTTTTCCCCATACTGTACATGTTTTTCCCTTTTTTAAATTTCTTTATGACGATTTCCTGTTTTTCATAGAAGTGTATATTTGTACGTCTTTAAATGTTTGGATGAATTGAAAATGGAGGACCCCTGATGTAAACAAGTCTTAGTGCTTTTCATTGTTCTGTCCTCGTAGCAGTTTTGGTATTGACTTGGTATTTTGTTTGAAATGTACCCATTCTACATACTGTGAATAACATTTTCAATTAATCAATCAATCAATACACATGTCATGCTCAGATATCTTTAGTTATGCAATCAATGCAACAAGACACTGTATATATATATATATATGATTATTTCCTTTTTTTCATAGAAGTGTATATTTGTACGTCTTTAAATGTTCTGAATCTGATTAATTGAAAATGGAGCACCCTGATGTAAACTATTCTTTTAGTGCTTTTTCTGGTTTATCCTCGTAGCAGATTTTGTATTGACCTGTACTTCCGTTTGAATTGTACCCATTCTACAAACTGTGAGTACAAAACTGTGTTGGGTTTTGTAATCCCAGGTTCAGTGTCAGAATCTTTGTGTTTGTTTGTGTTTAAAGGACAACTTTAGTTTTTTCCAACCAAGGTTCATGTTATTAGAGAAAGTAAAATATGAGTGTAATTTCTTTTTCATTTGCTGCTTTCTTTAGTTTTAGCGATTTTTAGCTATTTTTGACAGGGGGGCGGGGGCATTCGAACAAAAGGCTAAATATGTTGTTTTTTTACAAAATTTGATAGCAAATGTTTTATTTATTTTTTACTATAGTCCTACTAGACCCCAGAAAATTACATCTGGCCACAAAAGATCACGGGATCTACCGAATGTGAAGGGGGAGGTGAAAACTGACATATTGAGCCTCATACAGTATGGCATCCCCCTAGTACCTTCACATTCAGTAGATCCTGTGATCTTGTGTGGCCAGATGTAATTTCCTGGGGTCTAGTAGGACTATAGAAAATAATAATAAAGAAATCGCCGTCAAATTTTGTAAAAAAATATGTATTTAGTCCCAAGTTCGAATGCCCCCCTGTCAAAGATAGCTACTTTCTCTAATAACACCCTAAAACATGAACCTTGGTTGAAAAAACTAGTGTGGCTCTACCATTGTCTGTCTGTCTCTGTCGCCGTCTCTCTCTCTTTCTGTCATCCTATATTACAATTGAAAACATGTGCCCAAAAGCACGCACAGGAACAAAAGGCACCAGCTACTACGTCACTGACACGCTGCAACACGCTGCAACACACACTGCAACAACACACTAACACGTCACACACTTACCCTCCGCGTCGTTGGTTCCCTATCTCCTCATGTCGCGCCGCACGGCCACAATCGACACCAGCCGCGTAAAAATTGTCATCGCACTGCCACTAAAGCCGGCTCCCGTCCACACTCGCAAACAATATCAATATCAATAACAAACACAAACACGCCACAAGCACCGACACCCCCGCCTAATTTGTTGCCACGTCTATGAAAACAAGCACAGAAAAAATGCCATTCCTGTTCTCCGTTACTACTTAGGCTGTGGAAGTATTCACACTAGGCAACTTTTGCATTTATTGGCATTGCCAATTTGGGGAGAAAAGGAGGACGAGGAGGTGATCAAGCTCCACAACACCACATTGGTAGGTAGCCTCAAGGCTGCATTTCTTTGCCTTCTTTTTCCTCTCGAGGCTGCATGGGATGATGTGAACCCCTCCAGCAGGCTAGGGAGCACCGCTCCGGTTCGCGGAAAATGACCGCGGGGTGCGGGTTGCCAGGTTTTTTTACAAGTAAAGTATTTACATTCAATTAAAAAAACATATATATATAATACATTTTAATTTACGTCATATTTAGCGGCATTTCGACCTAATTTCTCTGTTCTTTGTCAATGGCAAATATTGAGACGTGTGGGGACTAAAGCTGTATATAGGAGGGCCCTCAAACACATTAGTTCATAACTTTTCATCGTGCTCCTAAAAAAAAAAGTGGCATTGACAATTTGGGGAGAAAAGGAGGACGAGGAGGTGATCAAGCTCCACAACACCACATTGGGAGGTAGCCTCAAGGCTGCATTTATTTGCCTTCTTTTTCCTCTCGACGCTGCATGGGATGATGTGAACCGGAAAACAATCTAAACATTATATACTAACGTCAGCATCGGGCAGATTAACACACACAAGCGTTATTAGTTGAGTTTTCTTATTGAAGTGCCTCTGATTTGTAACTGTGCGTTTATGTCAGTCAGCGATGCGATCCGTTGTTATTCAGCCACCAGCAGCAACATACGCACGGACTGGAGAGAGGCGACGTGTTTCTCTCCCTTCGGCTCATGTAGCCCTCATTGTAACTACAAATATTGTTCCCGAAGAAACAATGTGGGGTCACTGCAATCCAAAAGATTGTAGGCCTACTATAATGCAGTCAAGGTCCCCACAAAAATATACTACAGTATGTTCTGCTCCATTCTCAACATCTTTTGGTTTCCAAAAACACTAACTTATTGTAAGTAAACCAAAACAGTAAAAAGCAGTTTCATGTGTGCTTATTTTAAATTAATTTAATTTGCTTTCATGTGAAAATAAAATACAACACATAATAATAATACCCATCTGTTAATACATGTGAAGGCCACAATACTGGGTTTAAAAACACAGCTGAAACATGAAGTGGAGTCTGTCAAATCTCGCAATTTCCTTCTTCCCATTGCGCTGCAACGGAACTAGGATGAGCCGCCCGAAGGGCGGTGAAATTCTAGTAATTTACAACTGACACCAGGCTGGGCTCTAAGACCTGTTTCACTTTACAATCAGGGGTTGACACTAAGGTCTCAGAGGCACTTGCCCGTCGGGCAAGTACAGGTCATGTTCTACTTGCCCTCAGGTCATGGCCACTTGCCCCCCAAAAATATCGTAAAATTTGAATTACCGTTCATTTTAACTTATTTTTTGCTTTTCTGCTTGAAACGTTGCATTTTTTTAATGAAAAGTAAGTAGCCTTACAAATGCATGGTAGGGAAACTTTTCATGGCAAGGACCCCAACATTTACACATTTACCCACACCCATTTGAAAAGATAAGGATAAGTTTGCCATGCATGTCGCAGCCACTTGACCAGCCTGTCTGTGTGTGTGTGTGTGTGTGTGTGTGTGTGTGTGTGTGTGTGTGTGTGTGTGTGTGTGTGTGTGTGTGTGTGTGTGTGTGTGTGTGTGTGTGTGTGTGTGTGTGTGTGTGTGTGTGTGAAAGACTTGGGAGAGAGATTGATAAAGAGAGGGAGAGACGCTGACACTGAGTGCTCTGATCACGTTCAAGACGGATATCTGGTGTTGTGTTTATAGCGAAGTAAAGACGTTTGTATCCCCACTCAAAATGCACACCTGCCCGATCGGGCAACCCAGTAGCAGGCGTTAGTGTCAACCCCTGACAATGTATTGTAACTTTGTATGTCAATCAGGAGAGTATTTTGGATTATCAGTTTATAAGCTGCAGAGCAACTACTGTTGTCCAATATATTGGAGTTACAACATGGGAGCGTAAATACAAAACCAAACCACTTCAAAATTGTCATTGTGCTTTAAGTCAAAGATAAGATAAAGAATACACACAAGTTAATCTGTTGATCGATTGATTGAAAAATGTATTAACAGTTTGCAGAATGGGTACAGTTCAAGGAAAGTAATCTGCTAAGAGGATCAAACCAGAAAAAAAGCACAAGACTTGTTTACATTAGGGTCCTCCATTTTCAATTCATCAAAACATTTAAAGACATACAGATACACTTCCATTACTTGTGTAATGACATTGGAAATGCAAGAGGTGGATGTCCTGTGTTGAAAATGTGGTTTTCCTCACCTTGATTAAAAGGATTCTCAGTCTGGAACTGAATCCTGACAGAGATGTAGAAAGAATCCATGGCAACGGAGTCAATACCATTGACATTGAAGTGATTGAAGGCAGATAGTAAGTATGCATTACTGAGCTGGGTTGGCTTTATTCTTACTTGTTCTTGAATTGTAATGCTCATCTGCAAAATTCAATAGGTCAATGTACTTACTTCCTGTATGATATTGCCTAAATACTGGATCATTTGCGGATTCTGCACTCTTAAAGGGGAATTTCTTCCTAACCCTTTTTTTTTTATAAAAGTAAGTTTATAATTATGTATATTGACCACAAAAAAAGATATAGGGGAGCTGGTCCTGGAGCTGGAGCTGGAGCTGCTGCTGGAGGGGTCTAACCATAGAGTATATAAAGGATAGAGACCGAACTGGAGCACTAGCCCCGCCCCCAAGCTATTCATTTCGATGAAGTTGCTCAGTGGCGTTTTGAAGCACCCGGAAGACTGCCGGAAGTACCTCCTCCGGACCTCAAATTTGAGGTCCGGGGTGACGTATGGGTGACGTAGGGAGTGATGGTCCTATGTGTTAAAGCACGGGTCCGCCTGCAGTCCTTCCTCTTACCACTAGGGCCCAGTGCTTCAACGTTGGAGCGCCTCACTGGCCCCTTGGGTCTAACGCTAGAACTCCTATTCAATCGCGCATTGTTTTTTGTTTTTTGTTTACATCTGTTCTAGATGATGTGACAGCAACACTCCATGCATTGTTGACACTGCACTCTTTCTGGTCTACGTGAGCTGACGTTAGACCCCTCCAGGAGCAGCTCCAGCTCCAGGACCAGCTCCCCTATATCTTTATTTAAAAAAAAAAATGTTTTGGTCAATATACATAATTATCAACTTACCTTTGTAAAAAAAAGGGTTAGGGAGATAATATTGTTTTGAGCTTGTCATGACTTTATTCAGATACCCAGGGATGTAAATATGGCAAGGATTCAGATTTTATAATAAACAGATTTTGTAGCAACGCCTGCACAGTGATGTAAATAGGTTTTCAATGTAATGAGTCCCGGGATGCAGGGATGGTCTTTTAGATGACCCCCAGGGACATTTTATGAGTCCCACTTCAACGACGTTAGGAGTCATATTTTGCCATTTTTACAAATTGCAGCATTTAACTCTAAATGTGCTTATATTCATGTAGAAAACTAAATGATTATAGTAAAAAAAAAAAAAGATTATTATAACTAAAGCTAGCAACATAAACTAGAATAAAAAACAGTACAGTAGTGCATCCCGTGGATGCAGAGTTGGCAGAGTTCGCTGTTTTATTGCGTCCCTTAAAGGAGAATTCCATGCTAGAAAGCTTTCTTACCTTTATTTGTAGTTGTTACGTCCCCAACAAAGAGGTCCAGGTGTTATATTGTGCAAAAGTGCATTATTCGCTATTTCCCCTAATATAAGCCCTCAATGGGGGTTGGGTTTTTGTGTAGTAGTAGTAAAGTGTGCCGCTTGGGATACTATTTACATTATGAAGAGAGGATAGGATATATTAAAAAAAAATGATTTTTGAGCGATGGAAATAAGCGAATTAGCATAACACCCCATAGCCCCATTCAATTCAATGCAATTAAATGCAATTCATTGAGGGCTTATGGTAGGGGAAATTGCCAATAATGCGCTTTTGCACAAAATAACACCTGGACCTCTTTGGTGGGGACGTAACAACTACAAATAAAGTGTCGATGTAATATATGGAGCCCTCAAAACAGCAAGCAAGTTGCATGCTTGTGTCCAGACAGTATACTGTAGCTAATTTTACTCTAGCTTGTGCTAATTTCATTAAAGTTGCCTGCTGCACGTTTAAGCCACGATTCCAGAACCAAAAAGGCATCAGGGCCCATTTCTCATGGACCGCTCCAGTGTCTGAACCCAATCCTCTCTGTTGACCAGTATGTTATCTGGAGGAGCAGACGGTGTAATAGTTATCTATGACCTGGAGAACTTCAGCGGGAAACCTCACTACACCTGCAAGGCCATCTGCACGGTAGGCAGGTGAATCTCTCTTCCCCACCTATAGCCCACTAGAGGGCAGCATTACACTGCCAGTTGTCTTGGTTTCCTTACAGAAATCCTAAAACACATGCTTTCTGTTGATCAGACTTGAGCATTTTGGAAAGGTTCTATGTGTGTGTGTGTGTGTGTATGTTTCAGGTCCAGTAGGTATGTCCACAAGTTCAGTGTAGAGACGGTCCAGTGGTATCCTCATGACACAGGCATGTTTGTCTCAAGTTCCTTTGACAAGACCATGAAGGTGTGGGACACAGAGACACTGAAGGTGAGCATTATTACATTAGGTTTATATTTGTATACACATGCAAATGCATGTGTATAAAATACACATCATCTCGAGTCATCAGTCATGTGATAATGATAATGATGATATTGTGCTGTTAAAACGTACTGTCACGGGCTAGCTCCCCTCAAAAATCACACCCGTGTGAAGTGAGCGGCGCTCTTATAATACATCATACACATCTCATTCTGGCCAATCACAATTTGCGTCCTCACTTTTCTGCCCTCATTTATGAGGGGCGCTAGCCCCTCCTATATACAGCTTCTCTGTCCGATATTTCATCTTCCATCCTAATTAGTTTGCAGGATTGGCCCGTTTTGAACAAAAAGCCTCAAATCATGAACGCAGCATGCAATTTACGTGAAATGTTTCACGCACTTTCCTACTAGGCTGAGGAATAAATCCCACCCTTTTCACATTGGCCTGTTATAGCGCCACCAACAGGTGGGCTTTTGCAAAACACATTTTTGGAACAAAATTCCTCAAATCATCCAATTGCCATCAAAGGCGTAAGAAGAAATGGAACCCTTTTCACATTGGCCTATTATAGCACCACCAGGAGGCCACAATAACCTGACCTGACCTCAGTGACCTGTGCCCTTTTTCTAGTTTTCTCTACGTCTTCCTCTGTCATTTTCTCTTTTCCCCACCTGTCTGTTATTTTATCCTTTCTCTTTTCCTTACCTATCTCTGCCTGTCTGATACAAAGCTGCATATGGCAGGCCTTGTTACATGCTAGAGTTACATTGGAGTCATGGTTACCCCAGAAGGTCATGAAAAGGACAGCTAAACCCCACTACTCACTCACACTTGGTTTCTCTCCCTCTCTCTATCTCTCTCTCTCTCTCTCTCGCACGCACGCACGCACGCACGCACGCACGCACGCACGCACGCACGCACGCACGCACAAAGCCTGTTCCTGCACAGCAGAAGGCAGTGGTGTAGCTTCACTACAGCTGATTGTTCTCTTTGTGTTTATTTTTCTGTGTCTCCAGCCTGCTGAAGTCTTCCAGTTTGAAGGAAACGTCTACTGTCATCACATGTCTCCCATCGCTAGGAAACACAGCCTCATTGCAGGTGTGTGTATAGTATATAAATTGGTTTGTGTGCATATTAATCCGGACAAAATAAGCCCTACTATTCCCAGTGATGGGCATAATGATTAATTTAGTGTTTTAACACATTGTGTGTTAAAACACAGGTTTATCATTTCTGTCAGCTGGGTATTTCTCCTACAGATATGATACATGCTTCATCAAAAAAAGGAATTTCCACACTCGCCATCGTTCTTTTAATGTATAGCAGCAACAATTGTGTTTGTTGCCGTCCTTCTCGCCTTTGTCAGCGTTTAAACCGCCTGAGCGGAAATAACGTATGGACAGTCAATACACAAAAGTATTCAAATACAGAGTACAAAAGTAGGACAGCTCTGTAATACATAATCATAATATACAAAATATATTTTTGTGTGTATTGTATATAAAATATAATTTTGTAGGGGCGCTAGCCCCTCCTATGACCAGCTTTCAGTGTTTGTATAAACACAAAGATTGAAGACAAAAGTGAGGACAGAAAAGTGAAGACGCAAATTGTGATTGGCTGGAATGACATTTGTGATTATTTGATTGGCTGAGCACGGTATGTGATGTATATGGTGTATGATGATAAGAGTGCCCCTCACTTCACACGGGTGTTATTTTATTTAAATTGTAAGGCTCACAAATACCATAAGAGCCATATGACCAGTTTTTCCCAACACTTAACATTTAATACCATTGACAATGAATGGTCAGTTTTGAGTAAACACAAACATTGCGTAAACACAAACATTGAAGTCGAAGGTGAGGATGCAAATTATGATTGGCCGAAATGAGATGGCGTATGATGATAGGAGCGCTCTTCACTTCACACGGGTGTGATTTTTGAGGGGCTCCTATATACAGCTTTTGTCCTCACACGTCTTAATATTTGCCATTGACAATGAAAGGGAAAATTTGGTCAACTCAAATGTCCACCAAATATGACCTAAATTAATAATTGTCCAATGAATGGACAGTTTTGAGTGTTTGTGTAAACAAACATTGTGTAACACAAACAAAGACGACAAAGATGAGGACGCAAATTCTGTTTGGCCGGAATGAGGTGATGTATGATGATGTACGATGATAAGAGCTCCCCTCACTTCACACGGGTGTGATTTTTAGATTACAAAAAACAATTCAGCTCTAATTCCTCATTTAGCCCTGTATAGTTTATGGAATTCAGTTTGTAGAATGTGAATCCAATTCCAATATGTCTCTCTTAGTGGAGTAAATTACCCTGTCCCATCCTCATTTCAAGGATTCACCACCTCAATGCCCTGAAATCTCAACTTACAAACCTCATGTCCTGTTGCAATGAAATATTAGAATACAACATTAGAAATCATGACTTTTCATCATGATTTCTAAGGTTCCTCAATAACCGTCACTTCTCTGTTGGTTTTGCTGACATAACAGAATGGACATTTCAAAAGTAAACAAACTTACATACTTTGTCCTACATCTGGTCCTACATGAGATCCTGTCCCTTTCATTTATCTTTTCACAGGTGTGAGGATGTCAACAAGATCAACATTGAAAATTGACATGTTGATATTGATTAAAAATATCACACCTGTGTGAAGTGAGGGGCACTCTTATAATCATACATCTTCATGATGTATGATGATATTGTCAATTGGAATTTAATCTTTGTGTTAGGACACAATGACCGATTTTACATCAACTGACGTAAATTCTCCATTGTCAATGGCATTTAATGTTTGTGTTAACACAAAAATAGCTGATTTGCTCAGACACATATGACGTAAATTCTCCATTCATTGTCAATGGCATTTAATGTTTGTGTTAGGACAAGAATCTACACTCTGTGCTCTGAGTCTATCGTATCCCATGCCTTACCCGCAAGTATTAAACACTTTCCGTGAATTTCACATTTAGTAGCTTACACTATGCGTAAACATTATCTTGCCACACAACCCACTATTAATTTTGCCGACTCCTATATTTGCAGGGGGAGGTGTGTCTAGGCGTGTCCCTATATTTCCCTATATTTGCTATCTTATACACACAGTTTTAGGACAATGGAAAGTGGACACACAAAACAACCCTCTGTATCTAATAACAATGTATTCCATGGCAGCATGTGTTGGCTTCAGTCCAAAATGGGTTAAGGATATAGGCGGTGGCATAAGATAGCCAATATAATGGGGGAACGCCTCTAGATAGGGCCCTATAGCTGAATATAGGAGGGGCGGATAGATGGAAAAGTAATGCTGAGGTTCCTTACGAACTCAGACTCAGACATTCCTCTCTCAGATTGGTGGCACACTTATAATAGGGAGAAGTGGAAAAGGCTTTCCACCACAGAATCTCTTGTGGCAGTCTTTCTTTACTGTGCTTATCCTATTAAAATTGGCTTAAAGGGCCACTTTACACCTTTTGCAACCAGAGCTTATTTTAATGATGTTTAGGACACAAGAAACACTTTCTTGGGGGTTTTATGTGTGTAATATGTTTTGTTAGATATCGTTGCTGTCCGGAGGAAACCTCATAACTCAATTTTTGAGGTTTTTGATTTTATTCCATAAATCAGTGCTATTGAACACCCTTTACCCTTGTGTTGTTTCGAAAATATTGAACCAATGGAAAGTAGTAAAAAATGCACCTCTTAACTCCATTGGACCCTCAAACTGTCTGCTAAAACAGCTAACTCCACCACCTCTCTCCTTCTCATGCAAGTAATTGACAGTATCTAAAGTCACAACACCAACTTTGATGAGGCAGTATTGCATCGTTTAAAAAAATATAAGGTTTTATTCATTTCCTTAAAAACGTATATTTTTCATTTCCTGAAAAATGAACATTTTGGAGTTATGAGGTTTCCTCTGGACAGCAGAGATATTTTAGTTATGATGCCATGTTCATGACCAAAAACATGTCATGAACATGGTCTCACTTCCTTCCCGGACTACAAAGCAGGGTTTCCCCCACAATGTTGTTGGCATGAACATGGTCTCACTTCCTTCCTGGACTACAAAGCAGGGTTTCCCCCACAATGTTGTTGGCATGGCGCTGCGCCATGCTTGAAATAAATCGTGCCATGCCAAGCTGGAGAAAAAAAAAAAAAAAAAAACGTTTTTTTTTTGTTTTTTTGGGGGCTAGTGAATCATGGTGTGTGTGATATGAAATGTCCAATACCTCCCCAGTGCCTACCCAGTGCCTCCCCAGTGTCCCCCTGAGTGCCTCCCCAGTGCCTCCCCAGTGCCTCCCCAGTGTCTTCCCAGTGCCTTCCCAGTGCCCCCCCAGTGTCTGCCCAGTGCCCCCCCAGTGTCTGCCCAGTGCCTCCCCAGTGTCCCCCCAGTGTCCCCCCAGTGCCTGCCCAGTGCCTCCCCAGTGTCCCCCCAGTGCCTCCCCAGTGCCTGCCCAGTGTCTCCCCAGTGTCTCCCCAGTGCCTCCCCAGTGCCTCCCCAGTGTCTTCCCAGTGCCTCCCCAGTGTCTCCCCAGTGCCTCCCCAGTGTCTCCCCAGTGCCTCCCCAGTGCCTCCCCAGTGCCTGCCCAGTGCCTCCCCAGTGTCTCCCCAGTGCCTCCCCAGTGCCCCCCCAGTGTGCCCAGTGCCTCCCCAGTGTCCCCCCAGTGCCTCCCCAGTGCGTCCCCAGTGCCTGCCCAGTGCCTCCCCAGTGTCCCCCCAGTGCCTCCCCAGTGCCTGCCCAGTGTCTCCCCAGTGCCTCCCCAGTGCCTTCCCAGTGCCTTCCCAGTGCCTGCCCAGTGCCTCCCCAGTGTCTCCCCAGTGCCTCCCCAGTGCCTCCCCAGTGCCTCCCCAGTGTCCCCCCAGTGCCTCCCCAGTGCCTGCCCAGTGTCTCCCCAGTGCCTCCCCAGTGCCTTCCCAGTGCCTTCCCAGTGCCTGCCCAGTGCCTCCCCAGTGTCTCCCCAGTGTCTCCCCAGTGCCTGCCCAGTGCCTCCCCAGTGCCTCCCCAGTGTCCCCCCAGTGCCTCCCCAGTGTCTGCCCAGTGCCTCCCCAGTGTCCCCCGGAGTGCCTCCCCAGTGCCACCCCAGTATCTCCCCAGTGCCTCCCCAGTGCCTCCCCAGTGTCCCCCTGAGTGCCTCCCCAGTGTCCACCCAGTGTCCCCCCAGTGCCTCCCTGAGTGCCTCCCCAGTGCCTCCCTGAGTGCCTCCCCAGTGCCTCCCCAGTGTCTCCCCAGTGCCTCCCCAATTAATTGGCCTAATTAATTAATTAATTGGCCTAATTAATTAATTAATTAGTCGTTGCCATGCCATGCTCCATGCCAAGCTATTTTCCTGCGGGAAACACTGCAAAGTCACACCTCCATGCAGCCTCCCCCTCTCCACAAGGAGGGGAAGTGCACTAAAGCATTATGGGCATTGTAGGAATTCAGCAATCCAGTCAAACAACACAGATTTCATTATTGTTCTGGCCATAGGGTGTAAATTGTGCCACCCAAGTTTATATGCCCAAGTATAGGCATGTCACTATGACTCAGACATAACCATATACAAACATGATATGCCCATAGGGATATATGGAGATGCAGTTGTCCAGAGCCACTGATCTGACAGATATGCACATATATAGTCATGTGCATATATGGGACCGGCCAACTTCCAATTATTCCATAAATTAGTAGTAGTGTAAATAGATGTTTCCCCCCCCCCCCCCCCCCCCCCCCCACTAATCCGCACAAACACTCCTGGCCTCCAAAGAGAATGTGATAATGGATAGCCTAGAGTTATGCTACTGTATGTGCTTCCCTGCACATAGAGTATTGTGATGTGACCCAGGTATAATCCCACTGCACAAAATGACAAGCCTGGGGGGACCAAAATGCACAGGAGAGTTGGACATGGTCTGAGACAAGTCTTTAATGTTTTTCAGTCCAAGGACCCCTTGGGTGATGGAGAGATGAAGCAGGAACCCCCCACTACTACATATTGTATAACATTATGTTGCAAATTAAACCATTTCATAGATTGCTTCATAGACTTGTTTGACAGCACTGTCAATGTGTAGCGTTGTGTTGGTTTCAGACCCTACACCAAACCTCTTTGCCGAGAATAGCAATATTTTCCGCTAATGTTCCCCTCCGAGTGGTCATGTAGTGCCCATAACAAACATTAAAGTCAATAGAAATGGCTGGCAAACGATTTACGTCGTAAGTGCTCTAAACAAACATTGTAATATCCTCAAAGTCCATAGGCTTAGCTGGCAAACAATTTATGTCATAACTCATAAGTGCTCCCATAGATGCCAATCTTCAAAAGTCATGCATTGGAGGGGCTAGCGCCCCTCAAAAAAGTTCCTATTACACAAAGATTTGGTGGACCCCCTGTAGTAATACTGAGGACCCCCCCCCCCCCAGGTATGGTCTAAGACTCTTAAGTAGCTGTACGGAGACAGACTTTTGTAGACAACCATTGTTGGAATCTGGGTGGCACAACTAAGTCACTAAACAGGACCAACAGGTTACTGTTGCCTTTTCAATACACACATTCACTCTTGCCCATGCGTGTACGCATCCAAGCATGAACTTTTGCATGCACTAAGTACCTCTCTTTCTCTAATGTTTTATTTAGTTGTTGTTGTAGTTGACGGGATTGTGTAGATCGACAAGAAATTGAGCTATAGGGGCGAGAGGGGGAAACAACTGCAACACAAGTGGTCGTTACGGGCCTGGACCATGGCTCAGTGGTCAGTGGTCCAGGCACCTTGGCACCAGGCACCAGTCTGGCAGTGTGTACCCGCGGGTTCGACTCCCAATCCCGACGGCCTTTACTGTATGTCTTCCCCCCCATCTCTCCCCATTTTCTGTCAGCCTTCTGTCTGTCCCTCCATAAAATATATAAAATAAAGGCGAAAGCCACAAAAAACGTACAAAAAAAACAAGTGGTCGTTACATTGTGATTATGTGTCCAATGCATAAGTCGGTCAATTTCCGTTGCAAATCCCACCTTTTTCTAAAGGTTTTTTGACTGTCATAATTTCTTTAGTGTTTGTCGTGGTTGACACCACCACCCCACCCCGGGGCTTCTTTTTTTGACGCATCATTTTACTTCCAACTTCTGTTGCTAATAAGGTAATCAACCAGTCAGTCAGTCAGTCAGTCAGCCAACAAATATTTTGTGCATATAAACAATGATGGTTCCCAGTCCAACTTGGCATCATTTGCACATTGTTCTATGCATTTTATTACTTCTTACCATTCTCATCACCAGCCAAACCATGTGTGAATGCCAAGTGTGTTCAAGTTTATGAAAAGCTGGTATCACCAACCACACCTTTTTTTTAACCTGGAACTCCAGTTGTTTTTTCCCAGGTTAGCTAAGGTTACACAGACTCATGCATACATTTGTTCTATAAGCCATGTATGTAGCTTCTATGTATGTACTGTATTGTTTCAAACACACACCTTTCCCACTGATTTATATGAATTCTTTGTGTTTATAGTTGGGACGAAAGAACCTAAAATACAGTTGTGTGACCTGAAGTCTGGCTCACGCATTCACGTTCTTCAAGGTTAGTGGATTCTACCATACACTGAAACTGACAACAAAAGAGACTCTTGTCACCCACATGCTGGTCGTTCCTACAGTAAGACTAACAAGAAGAGCAGGGCTGACCGTGCTTTTGCGGCTGTGGGCCCCAGGCTCTAGAACATGTTGCCCCTCCCCATTAGTTCTGCCCATTGGGCCTTAACTTAAAACTCATGTCTTCTGTCTTCTCTCTCTCTTGCTTTTAATTATACTTGAGCTCTCCTGTATTAACTCTGCATATTTTTGTTCTGTGTCAAAGCATATTTTTTTGTTTGTTTATTTTAAATGTGCTATACAAATAAAGTTTGATTTGATTTGACATACAGGTAGTGTTACATGATTAATGTATTAATTCTACACTTTAGGTCACAGAGGGGAGGTCCTTTCTGTGTGTTGGTCACCCAGATATGAGCACATCTTGGCCACTGCCAGGTTTGTACCACCTTTTTATGTGTCTGTGCCGTAGATACAGCCATGCAGAAAAAAGCTTCCCTAATTTGGCCCTCCAATCTGTTTGCAGAATTCAAGTTTCAAAAAGCTTTATTGTCCATAATATACAAGTAACAAAGCCACATATATCAACAAAGGGTCAGAAGACAAGAGTCATGCCCCTCCCAATGCAAAGTGTGAGTGTTGTTTCAGTCTAGTTGTAATGACTGCTTCCAGTATTTCGGTTTGAGCGCAGCCTGCTGCCATCTGTCATAAATCATAATTGCACTGCATTGGTAATAGACTGGTAGAGTGGTACTCTGGTAACCCATTCCCTTGGAGTTTCAGTTTAGCATATGGTAGATGGAGTACCCACCTGCTTTATGATCTGGCTAATTAATCCATTGGGATATGTGTGCTGCTCTCCCTTTGGACTGAAATTGCTTTTTAAAAACAGAAGTTGTAGAATGTACGTCGGTAGATAATATTAAAAAATGTTGCAATGTAGCCATACAGTTTGACCTTTAATGCCCTTAGTAGTGAACTTATTATTAATACGATATTGTGAGCAATTAGATATTGTACTTTTGCATTCAAGTGCCCATCCATTTTATTGATAAAATACATCAATGATAGTCTTGATCCAAGGCTAATGCTTTCCATTGTTTTGTGTGGAAGGAACAATCTGTACCAATGATGCTGTCTCATTTGCAATTGCTTGGTCTTTTGTTAACCAAACCCTGGACACGTGATAGTAATAATTTTAAATATCACTTAACAACAACAAAGCAGCGTGCTATGTTAGGATACTACAGCGGACTACTGAGCATGTGACAGACTGTCACATGGGAATGCAGTCTCACAGGCATGCACAGTGCATGTGAAGCAATGCAGTGTTTAATGTGTGCAGTGTTTAACAACAGTGAAAGCCATGTTGTAAATAACACAGTAAAATCATAAAACGTCACTCACTCATAAGAATACTACTGTCTCCATGCAAATGTTTTCTGTGGACACAAATCCTAAGACTTAAGGTGCCCACAGGCCACATTTCCCTAGTGCCCACGCTTCCAAGGTGCCCAGTGATCCTTAGTGTCCAGAATGTTTTGGTGCCCATTGCCCACCTCTCCTTTTACCCCCCCAACCAACAGAGATTGCCCTCCCCATCCGGCTTCCCACCATTTGTGTTAGTTGGTCAAGCCTAGATTGCCAAATCCTGCACAGTGGAGGATTTTATACCCATGGCTCCACCCACTGTATCTTTTTGTATGTCTTGTTTTTCTCTAGTACCTTTCACTATGAAAGTAACTTTTCCTACTTGATTTGGGGTCATTGAGATTCTTAGTTCTGTATGAATATTAAACGTTTTATGCCTCTTTTCTTTGTGTCAGTGCTGACAGCAGGGTGCGGGTATGGGATGTGCGGCGAGCTGCTGGCAGTCTGTTCACACTAGACCAGCACAATGGGGACAAGTCCAAAGCCGCCTCTGAGGCAGGTACTGTCATTTCAACTATTCCCTTCCTCCCTCTGTCATTACTATTAGTTGCTTTTTTGACTTTTTTGAAGGAGGTTGAATGACAAACGTTTCTTTACATCTATACTTAAAAGCTTAGTGTTATACTGACACAGAGGAATGACGACATAGGAAACACAGGTAGCCTGAATCAACTGGAGTGAAGTGACAGCTGATATCATATATACTACATGCATATTCAGTGGGTGTGTGGCGTTTTCAGTGGTAGGCACGGTTTCGTTTTCATCTTTTAAAACATCTCTGTGGACGTGGCCTTGATTTCTGTGGTGAATATAACCCGATTTACAAGCTCGCAAGATTAGCGTGCTAGGTTTCAATTGAAGGACAACTTTCGTTTTTTTCAACCAAGGTTCACGTTTTAGGTTATTAGAGAAAGTAAAAGATGAGTGTTATTTTATTTTTGTTAATTTGCTGCTTTCTTTCGTTGAGTGATTTTAGCAATTTTTCACCAGAGGTGTTTTTACAACATTAACAATTTATTTTGTATTATTGCCCCTCCTATATACAGCTTTTGTCCCCTCACGTCTCAATATTTGCCATTGACAATGAAAGGAGAAATTAGGTCAAATGTCCGCCAAATATGACGTAAATTTGTGACAAGAGCGCCTCTCACTTCACACGGGTGACGGGTGTGATATTTACTTGCGCAAGCAGAGCGCGCAAGTAATAGTTTTCGTCCAGTGCTTCGATGCGTATGTCGCCGTTTGATGTGTATGCGCCGTGCCAGCGTATGACGTAATGACTACTTGTGCTTGATATGGCAGTGGTGTCAGATTACATACATGTATACATAGGGGCATTACCTTTAATCCTCCCGACACTAAAACATATCGTCATTACGTCACCACTGCTTGCGCACTAGTAGGCCATTTATGGCCTACTTGTGTGCAACAAGCAAGTAGGCACTCGACAGAGTGCAGTTCTAGTTTACTATAGTCCTACTAGACCCCAAGAAATTACATCTGGCCACAAAATATCACGGGATCTACTGAATGTGAAGGAGGAGGTGACAAACTGACATATTGAGCCTACGACACACAGTATGGCACCCCCCCAGTACTCTACCTTCACATTCAGTTGATCCTGTGATCTTTTGTGGCCAGATGTAATTTCGTTGGGTCTAGCAAGTAGGACTATAGTAAACAATTATAAAGGAAAAAAAACCGTTTGTTTGAAAATGTTTAGCCCCATGTTCGAATGCCCCCGCACACTCATCTTTTACTTTATCTAATAACAACCTAAAACAGGAACCTTGGTTGAAAAAAAACAAAGTTGTTTAAAGGTGAAAAGATGCACTTCTGCAGTAAACAAACCGTGAGCTGAAACAGCTCTCTAATGGTGACGGGGGAGAATTCTTAACCTGGTCAAACTATTCAAGCTATGCTTAAAAGTAACAATTAACATGATGTGAGCTTGTAAATCTTTCTCTCTCTCTGTGTGTGTGTGTGTGTGTGTGTGTGTGTGTGTGTGTGTGTGTGTGTGTGTGTGTGTGTGTGTGTGTGTGTGTGTGTGTGTGTGTGTGTGTGTGTGTGTGTGTGTGTGTGTGTGTGTGTGTGTGCGCGGCTGGCTTACAGTTGTGAGTATGCTGAGATATCATTGACATGGTTTCCTTTCTCCATCCAGTGAACACAACCCATGATGGCAGAGTGAACGGCCTGTGTTTTAGTGGTGATGGTCTCTTCCTCCTCACTACGGGTACAGACAACCGTATGCGACTGTGGAACAGCGCTACAGGAGAGAACACACTGGTAGGGTGGGTGTGTGTGAGAGAGCCATAGGTAATATGAACCAGAATGGAAGTATGACGGGCTGAGGCCATTTTGTGGGATCATATTGGGCTGTGTCCACAGAAAGGGTTTTATGAGCAGAAGAGCACTTTGAAATTTGAACCGTTACTCTGCTCAAGTACATTGTGTCAACTGCATTATTATCATTATCAACAGCTGTAATCACACTAAACGGTATGGACTTTTCATGGTTTTGGTAACAATTCAAAGTCATGTCATAAATTACTGGGTTGTCAGACACAGTCAGGAGAATCAAATGTGACACTGCTGATCAGCGCTTCTCTCCAAAAGTTGAACAATTTTCTGATTAGTTCTATTATTCCCTTTCTTTAATATTCAATCAATCAATCAATCAATCAATCAACTATTTGTTTAGATGCAGGGTCCATTAAAAACAGACAACATAAAACACTATACATAAAAAAAAGAACACCCCAATCCCATAAAATGTTTTCACAACTTTCCTTTTTGGACTTTGGGATATGGTTAGTTCTACTTTCTATTATTAGTTCTATTTACATTCTTTAATATTACCGGTATGATAAAAAACAAACAAAAACTGGGTTTTACATGCCACTCTCTGTTGTAAGAAGAGACCTTGAACCAAGAAAGAGCTCTTGTTTGCTCTTGTCTCCAGATGGAATGTTCTTTTGAAACTAAATTGAGTAACTAAATATCCTCTAAAAGCTAAATTCAAGGGCGCCTGTAATAAATGACAACACAAGCATTTATGTATGCACCTGTAACATTCTATTCTATCAGTAGTTATTATACGCATGCATCTTTATGAACTTGTATAGCATTATAATTATTGAATATAAAGTGGTTTATTGCATGTTCCCCGTCCTAAATTAGCCATCTAATGGTGTGGAAAACAATTGGCCTGATTGGCCTGAACATACTTACCCGACCCCTTTTCTAGATTATTCCATTCAGCACAGCACCTTCTGCTTGGATGTGAGTAGCCTACAAAAAAGGTTATTTCTGACCTCACCATAGGAAATTTCAACCCCCGTAAAGATAGCATGTAAAATATTATATTTGCTTAATGGCTCTGAATATTTGGCAGTGGCACCTTTTATCATGCGTTAGCTTTATGTTTGATTCCAAAGTTCATGTGACTAGTGTCACCCCATTCAAACTGCACACTATACGGGGGCGACAGTTGCTCAGGGGTAGAGTGTCCGGATGACAACCACAAGGTTCCCAGTTCAAACCCGGGCTCCCCCAAAGTTAGTGGCCAAGTGTCCTTGGTTGGTGCCCTGCATGGTTTCTTCCGCCATCGGTGTGTGTGTGTGTGTGTGTGTGTGTGTGTGTGTGTGTGTGTGTGTGTGTGTGTGTGTGTGTGTGTGTGTGTGTGTGTGTGTGTGTGTGTGTGTGTGTGTGTGTGTGTGTGTGTGTGTGTGTGTGTGTGTGTGTGTGTGTGTGTGTGTGTGTGTGCACGCATGCACGTTTTCTGGACATTAAGTAAACTAGACTGTTACTTTAGTGAGTGAGCGATGGATATATATGAGGCAGGAAACGTATGTGTGCGTGCGTGAAAGTCTGTGCCACAATTATACTTTCAATCTTATAGGTGTACCGGTATATCTTTTTTGACCACTCCATTTGTCCCCCAGGTGAATTATGGGAAAGTATCCAATGAGAGCCGGAAGGGTTTAAAGTTCACAGTGTCTGGCGGCTGCAGCCCAGAGTTTGTGTTTGTGCCATGCGGCAGCTCAGTGGCGGTGTATGCCCTTCATACAGGAAAGCTGGTCACCATGCTGAGAGGGCACTACAACAATGTTGACTGCTGCGAATTCCACCCAAACTACCAGGTACTGTGCCTCCACTCCCTCCCTCTGTCTGGTGGTGTCGTCCTGCATGGTGAATCTTCGTTTGTATCGGTGCCTTTCTGCAATTTCCAACCATTGTGTTGTCTTACCACGGTAGTTATGGCTGCCAGTAATGTATACAGTTACCATGGTTGTCACACTTCCCATGATAGATGACTTATTAAAGTCAATATATTCTGTGATGCATTTAGCCACTCTAAATGACACACATTGTGTGATAAGATCTCATCTTCTTGGCCTGTGTCTGCACTTCTCTCTGTAAATGGTATGTATCTAGTAAAAGTTGTGCTGTCGGGACATCGTATGCGATATCGTCTAGTCATAACATTGTCATGAATGTCATTTCAATCATATCCTGAGTGTCAGAAAGAAGTCAATGGGGCTACAACACCACTATACTTTAAACGTTTTAATAATTTATTTGATTAGAGAAACAAACAATGGCATAATTGATTGTAACGGGGCAACAACACTACTGTACATGTGTTTATCATTGACATAATTGGAGACATTTGAACAATGGCATCAGTGATAAACTCAACCATGAGTTATTAGTCTACATTTATAAGAATGCAGTCTGACAGCTTGTCATGCCTGCTGGAAATGTATTTTGCCTCTATTCGTTTGGGTGTTCCTTTGTTTATGTTAACACGTCTTCATAACCCGTAGAGGGCCCAGGATGTGTGGGGACGTCTTAGGGTCTTTTTTTATTATATAAAACCGGATCGCTAAAATCTATTTTTAGGCAACATCTTGTGCAGCGCTCAGCGTCATGTTTCGCGCATGCACGCAGCGGAGCCGCCCAATGCGGCCCGCCGGCCATTTATTAAAAAAAAATCACACCCGTGTGAACTGATTGGTGTAAGGTCTGTATGACGTAATGAAATCATGTCTGACGTAATGAAATCACACCCGGGTGAACAGGGTGAACATAGCAACCATGCTCATTTTTTCTGCACAAACAAAGCCAGTTGTAGGAATCACACCTGGGTGAACAGGGTGAACATAGCAACCATGCTCATTTTTTCTGCACAAAAAAGCCAGTTGTAGGTGTGGTTTACACCACTCAAAAATCACACCCGTGTGAACTGAGTGGTGTAAGGTCTTAGCCTGTCTGACGTAATGAAATCATGTCTGACGTACTGAAATCACACCCGGGTGAACAGGGTGAACATAGCAACCATGCTCATTTTTTCTGCACAAACAAAGCCAGTTGTATGAAATCACACCCGGGTGAACAGGGTGAACATAGCAACCATGCTCATTTTTTCTGCACAAAAAAGCCAGTTGTAGGAGTGGTTTACACCACTCAAAAAAAAGTAGTGTGTGGGCACACAAAGTGTTAATTGCTTAACAATGAACAGCTGAGTACCAGGAGTGTGTGTGTGTGTGTGTGTGTGTGTGTGTGTGTGTGTGTGTGTGTGTGTGTGTGTGTGTGTGTGTGTGTGTGTGTGTGTGTGTGTGTGTGTGTGTGTGTGTGTGTGTGTGTGTGTGTGTGTGTGTGTGTGTGTGTGTGTGTGTGTGTGTGTGTGTGTGTGTGTGTGTGTGTGTGTGTGTGTGTGTGTGTGTGTGTGTGTGTGTGTGTGTGTGTGTGTGTGTGTGTGTGTGTGTGTGTGTGAGTGAGTGAAGGAATTAGCCTGGCTAATAAGCCAGACTAATATCACACAACACTGTCGCGGTATATTTGTCTGGGCTGGCTCCACTTGGATTTAATTTCCCGGGGGGCGGGTTCAAACATTTTCTCTTTGACGCAATTGGTCAGAGCTACTGTCAGTCAAAGGTCTCAAGCATTGAACGTCACTGTACCAAAGCCCGCCCATATTGCATACCGTGTCCCGATTGGCCCGACCTGTTCTCGGTTGTAGGAAAGAGGCGTGCTACTGAGCCTCGCCAGACCCTAATCCGCTGGCAGGCAATTTTTTTTTTTGCCAACGGCTGATTCGGTCTGGTTTATTAACCAGGCTAGGAAGGAATAGCTAGGGGTGTCAAACTGGTGATCCGTGGGCCGCATGCGGCCCAGGTGCGGAATGTTGTTACTGATGGGCTCGTTAACAGTCTATTCAACTACTAGTTGAGTTGTTGTGGATTACTCTCCTCACACTCTGATACAGCAGGACATGGAGAGTTGTTACAGCTCAGTAGAGTTTCATTTCCCTTACCAAGTGAGGAATATAGTCTACTTACACACGATAGTCAAAGCAAAGAGATGCAAAGTGTCAGATTTCATGATGGCTACATGTCAATTTGCCATTTTGGATATTTTTGATAAAATAATGATTGCATTTTTAACTATTTGAGTGGTTTATTGGGTCTTTTTTCCACATCTCATACCAAACGTCTTGTAGCCTACAACTGTAATACAAATAAAGTCAATTTATGTCAATAAAAAGCCAAGTATCAAGTAGTGTAAGTCAACCCATGTGAGCTGCAACTGGCCGCGGCCCTCATCAAGTCACCTTTCGCGCAATGTGGCCCTTGCCCCAAAATGAGTTTGACACCCCTGAAGTAGCCTGTATGACAGTCGCTCGTAAGTGGCCCAATAGTGTTCTGTCCTCATTTCTGACTTAACCAAGCATCTTGTTTGGAATATTAGCGCTTCGAAAGAGAGATCAGATGTGACAGCGCGAGGTACTAGTAATGGAAAATTATTCCTCCCGGTTTGGGGGGGAAATGAAAGGTGGGGCTTTTCAGAGTAAAATCTTCCTCATCTGCTGGGCACTAGCGCCTTTATTTTGAAAGGTTCCGGCGCACTGGAAGTGTTAAAGAAAAGGCTTTCATACCTTCATGGCTGCAGTGCTCAGAAGGGAGTGGGTGGGTTTTCTTTTAAAAAGGAAGAATCCTTTATAGATGGGATTAATATTTAATTTACATTATCTCCCAACTAAATTGCTTATTAAAAGCTGGCTTGCCCCCCTTGTGATCATGTATTTATTTCATGGTCTGCGAGGTGAAGTCGATGTACTAATTACGGCTCAGAGTCATCTGTGACATTGCTTGGTTTGTAACACTGCTGATGAGCCATCCTGTGTTCTTGTGTTTCCAGGAACTGTACAGTGGAGGTAAAGACTGTAATATACTGGCATGGGTCCCTGTCCTCCGTGGCCCAGACATCGAGGAGGAGACCCGAGTCTTAAAGAAGGTACAATGAGTACTTTAACAATTGAGAAAAATATTTGTTGTAAGACAATCAAATACTTGCATGTTCTCCGTCACATTTTCCTCAATGTTGCTTGTGGTTGCTTCCATAGTTTTGGAGCCAGAAGGGAGAAGAGTTTGGGACGCTCCACACGTCCCAAACTCTTCTCTCTTCTGGTTCCAAAACTATGGAATGCACTTCCCATCACAGTCAGAACTGCAGCCTCACTCCCAATCTTCCGCCGTAGTCTGAAAACCCACCTCTTCAGACTCCACCATGGCCCGTAGCACTTGCCCTAGCCTAGCCCCTTAGATAGCACATTATGTAGACTTAGATAGTATTTAAACAGACTTATAGCTTGTTACGTAGACAGCTCTAGAATTGCATTTTATGTAGTCATAGCACTTTATAGTACACATGTATAATATATTATATAGTATAGTTTACGTAGATACTCCACTGTTACGTTCTTAGTTTACGCATGATTCATGATAACTACTTTTTTTTATATATGTGATGTATGCCATGCTTTTGTTATTGCTTAATGTAAGTCGCTCTGGATTAAGAGCGTCTGCTAAATGCCTAAATTGTAAATTGTTTATGCAAGTATTCAGAATTTAAAGGCAGTTCTGGTTTAGCCAGACGATCAGAGCTCTTCGCCTTCTGATATATCTGGTGTCATCTAAATTCAGTGAATGGTCTCAAACTGGTTGGAAACGCCTACGACTACAGATCCCGTAGCATAGCCTGCAACCTAAGGACTGTTCACAAAAGGTTTTTGTCAAAAACATAAATACACAGCCTAAATTTAGGTAAACTGAAAAATGACAATAACAGACAGACAGAGGTTCCTTCATTGTATATAGTAGGATAGGATGATTGTAAAGGATAACTGCTTCACAGAACCAATACAAAGATTTTAGGGCTGGCCTGTCCCTCATATGGGATGGTATCTGGATTGGTTTTCAAAGCAGAGGTCTTTTGTTTCTTGCTAAAGGTTTTCTTGGCATCCAAGCTCATTCATTGAATTTATATTTTCCCAGATATATCAGTAGGTGCAAATCTCTTATCTCTGATAGTTCTTGTTAGTCTAGTTTATGTCAGTGGAGAGAGAAATGGCCTAATCCTCTGTGTCTGTGTAACAAGACATGTACACACAGAAATATGACATCATTGGTGGGCCATGCCTTGTGAATGTCAACACCTGACACATATACCGAATCCACCCACACACACATACAGTGGAACAGACACCTCCTCCCATCAGTCAGGCCATGCTGCATTCCACTATTGTTGATGAATACCACTGGTATTGTATCTCATTCATTCTCATCGTTTTACTGGTCCATATTCATATGAAGCCCTACATCTTTATCCAGTTGTTTTTCATTCGCTTGATTTATACTTAGGTCACCGAAAGTAACAGATCTACAAGATGTGAGCTTATAGATAGGTTATAGTCAGAATCAATCTTTATTGTCATATTACAATTAAGGTGGGTGAAATTCTTAATTGTGCAGCCGGCCGCATGCAGCTAAGTTGTCTGGATTCTTTCTGTAAATAACAAATGACATATAGAGCTAGCACAAAAACAAATTTCACACACTTTATTTTTGACCTGTAAACCTGTGATATGACTAAAGTCTGGATGATGAGTTGAATGGAATGTATTGGTCTTTCAGGATGCTGCTGCTAGACACTCTTCAGGGAACCCTGCCTTTGAAGACGCATGGAGCAGTGATGAAGACTAGTGTTGCTATCCATAATGATGTACTGGTTTGAAGATGCATGTCATGGAGCAATGATGAAGACTAGTTGTTTTCCATATGATGTGGACCTATACAGGTCTGTGCACATGTCCCTCACCACAAAAGGGAAACAAGCCTAACATGAGGAAATGAATGAATAAGGAAATGAATAATGAAAAGAATAAATTAGGCTACTGAGTCCTTCAAACTCAAAGGACATGTTCAACATTTGACATGCCCGCAGGATATTGCATGCTTTTAGAAAACGGTGACCTTGCCATACAACAGTGACAGTGTTGCTCGCCAAAGTATAAATTATTAGGCTTTCAAGAGGAGGTGCAAGCAGTGGAATGTTGGTGTGGCATGTTTTGCAAGACGGTTAATAGCCTAACAATACTACAATATAACAAGATAATAGTTATAATCATATTAGATGTAATACAATAAGAAAACAAAAAGGTTGGCAGTAGTACAGGTACAGTACTTTAGCTTAGCAGATACAATATATAAGTTTTAACTGTGTTTGTGTTAAGACCACAACCAAGATAACAGTACCTCATAACAGTACACTGCCCCCTGTCCCTTACATCTCTCTCGCTCTCTCTCTCTCTTTCTCTCTCTCTCTCTCTCTCACACACACACACACACACACACACACACACACACACACACACACACACACTCTTTCTCTCTCTATCTCTCACTGACACACACACACACAACACACCCCTTTTCCATTCCTGGATACATATGATTTGCATTTGTTTTGCAAGTTCTTTTGTCATAATTCTTTGAAATGAGAGTTATACTGAAACCACTTTCACCCTCCCTCTTTTACAAATTGACTGAATTTACATGCACACCCACCTGGACAGGCTGGACTACTGTAGTGCTGCACTTTGGATTTCACAGTGATTGAATTGGTCATGTCTGATTTTTATAAATTATAATGAATGATGTAATGAATCTCATTCCAATTATTGTACTTTATAAGTACTTTGTCAAAGAGGGCATATTTTGTTTTTCAGTGGTGGGACTGGGGACAAGGAATTAATGTATATAATATCATTATGAAAAAGCATTTAATTGTCTAGTGTTTTATATATACTGTTTCAGCTAATTGAAACAACCACAAAGCTCAACAATGGTGTTTTTGTTTTGTTTTTTGTTAGTATCTATCTGATACATTAAATGTTTTTTCTATAATTGTTATTATGCTTCCATTATTTTTCTTTCTTTACAGGTTTTCCTCTTATTTAACGTTCATCCCCAATAATACAATCCCTTCTTATTGGTCCTTATATTTAGGCTACCTATGATTGTGATCATAGACAATATATTCATGGTTGTTATTGCTTTGTCTTTGGTGAACTGCCTTCTACAAGTGCATCATAGTGGTATCAGAGAAACCTCCCATGATCTATGATTCTTCCCTATGCAATGTGAAATTTGCATAGGGAAGACTTTCTGTTTCAACACCCTCACCAAAAGTGAGGTACATTTCCTCGACACCTATAACCAGTTGAACCAAAAACGTCCAACAGGCTTGTCCAGTTCATCTTCACTCTGTCACTGACTGTAGCAAGAAAAAGACCCGTGTCCAATGAGTGGACGAGGAAAGTAACCTGGAGTCGAGCCCCGCCCTCCAGCTGATAACATAAGGACCCATTGAACGGATGGTTTTCAACCACCTGTGCGTATCCTATGTTCACTTCATTCATTGTGGCAAGGCAGGTAGGGAGGCCGACGGGACACAATACAAAGCGTTTGGACGGAGCATAAGGATTCTCGCCGCCTGGGGACATACTGGAGGTCTGTAATTTAGTTAAATAGCTATTTGTAATTCAGCTAACTGAAATGACAACTGTTTTATCAGAGTCGTATGGTTAAATCAGGGCGGTGGCGGGTTGTTTCAAAATATTGTCATTTTGATTGAAAAATTGCTTTAAATGTAACTTATTTTTCCCTGCAAGACATCGCAGTCTGTGCACTTAACAGTTAACAGCCCCCTAGACAGTAGCCTAGCGCAAAGAATTGTACATTTTAATTCCAACAGTTTAGTGACAACAGCCAAGTTTCATGTTCTGTGGAAAGTAATTTTGTGTTTATTTTACGCACAGTTGTTGAAGGCTGTCCATGAAAACAGCCAAATATAGCTATCTTGTATCTATGTATCAATGGGTTAATGCCTGTCGATGCAAAACATTAGTGCGTATTCTGCGTAACCAATACGTTTAATTGTGATAGACAGGGAGGCATAATTGCAGATTACGGAAAGCGAGTTCTCTAAACCTCACTTTTGTTTGTAAAGCCTGTGGCACACTCCTGCACGTGTGTAGCCTAAAGCCTACTATATAGGCGGCTACTACTGGTCTGTATCTCTATAATCTCAGCTGGTAGGCATGGCGACTTCAAACCAGTACTTCTGAATTACAGCAATAGTTTTTGTTTGAGTCATTTCCACGTTGCTTCAGAGACGTGACACACCTTGCTGGGGGAACAATGTCCGGTTCTTATTGCTAATCTACCCACGAAGGTGCACTGAATGATATGGGCAGGGTGATTTGTTTTCTATTTGGATAAAGTACCGTTATATTGACGTATTTAAAACTAAAGAGGAATGCCACTCGGAATACTGTTCACTGTATGAGAACTGTCTCTCAAACAGAACTGCATATAAATCAAGGATTAGAACGAGGCTATGAATGTTTCGTTCCTGAGTTAGCCTACTATACCATTATCATAGTAGTCAGGATAAAGTTATAGCCTACATTGTAATAGGCCTATAAAGCACATTGGTTTTATTTTTGCATTGAATGTTTACTGTACATTTTGTTTAGTCTCCATTGTCAAACTCTATTTGTTCTTGTATAGGATTGTGTGATTCACAGGCTTTGGGGCGGTTAATATTAACTACATAACCTAATTTTATCTTAATGTGAGAGACTGGGTATGTTACCTGCTTTAATTGTTTTTAATTGTCTATTTCTAAACTATTGTGCTGTAACTTTACTGCAGTGCTTGTGTTTACTGCTAACTTCTGGAAAGTGAATTGAAGCTCTGTGATCCTGACATTTCTGTGAAAACAATTGGTCCATTTGGAGTGGACAGTTGTTGCCAGTCTCTTTACAGTGTATTACATCATTTTTTCATAGGCTACCCTCTTTGGAAACAACTAAGGCTTATGCCTTATGCACACCAGACATAGGCAGGAAACAGGCATGTAAATGACCTGCACAGTGCACACAATCTATCTACATTCTACACTTGCACATTAGGGACAACTTTATTTAAGTAAACAATGGACTATCGGGCATCTGCTGACTATGACAAATGATAGCAACACAGATAAATAGCTATATAACCAATCGCAGCATCCCTCGATGTTGGGGATGAGGCCATCCCATGGTGATCCTATTTGAATAAGTGATCTCGTCATCAGATTCATATGAATTCCCAGTACAGAATGTGGCGGGGGATCGTCACGATGTATGGAAAAAACATAAATTCACCCAAATACACCTCGATAGATAAACTAAAGCTTTTTTTTATTTATTTTTAACAAATGTCGAATAAACTAAACTGTTCCAGCAGAAGATTATGTTCAGGGAAGGAAAAGGCAACAATTAGAATACATTTGATGTATCGGTGTTGCTTGAAGAAGGTCTTATTGTCTGAAACGTTGCTTAAATAAAGTTGTCCCTATTATGCAAATTTAGACTTTTTTATTTTAGGCTACTCTTAAAATAATAATTCGATACCTGATACCTCTGGCTTGAAATGTACTTTCACTGCTCATGGTAAAACTACAGTTTCCCTCGACGAGGACAAAAATCACACTTGTGTGAAGTGAGGGGCAAAGTATTTATATCACTTCTTACGTTGTCATTTACTTACTGCCCTAAACAAAGATTAAAGTCCTTAGACTTGCATGGCAAAAAATACTGTACATAAGTTTAACTACTCAAAAAAAAAAAAAATCCATTAACTTGGCCTGCAACAAATTACATCATTACTACCCTAAACAAACATTGATGTCCATAGACTTGGCTGCCACATGATGCAATTAAGACAGCCATGCATTCGAAGGGCTAGCTAACCTGACTCCGCCAGATTGAAGTAGCTTGCTTCGCACTCGTTTCACAAACTCCTTCCATCTGGTATCACTGAAAAAGGTGGGCCCTTTTTTTTCAAGCTACTTTGTAGGTGATTGGCAGATCCCGCTCGTAGCTGCCGCTGATTGGTCCGAACTGCAGCCGGTTCGGTTCCCTACTGCATCAGCGATTCCAGATGGAGGCTGTGTTGTGACCTTGTGAATCAATACCGCCCCCATGTGGCGGAGTCAGGTTAGGGGCTAGTGCCCCTAAAAAATAGAAGTTCTCTAAATGTTCCTCAGTTTGTCTCTTTAATGTCATGTTCCCACTTCCCACAGAATCTTCACTTTATTTTTGTCGGACACAAATGCATGTGCCTGGGAACATGTGCCACATCATCATGCTGAATAAATTATGCCTATCTATTCACTCAGCTGAGTGGAGCACAAATCATGTTTCCCATGTTCTTTTCAGACGAAAGTAGAGTGTCACTAATCACTTGAACCCTAGCCACCATGTTTTGGGGAGAATATTGGTCAAACATGGCAGATCTACAACATGTTGCGAGCAATGCCGAGCATGTAGATCTGGCTATTTTTGGTAGCTTTTGACTGGGTCCACTTAAATATTTGAGATCATCCAAATTCCAGTGACCTCATGCCTCAACTAACCTCTAACCTTCCACTTTCAGGTTGGCAGTACGGATCTAGTAAAAAGATGGATTTCAGTACAATGAAGTCCTCGCTTTCCACAGTTGCACAGATGTATGATGAGTTCTTCAAACATTCTGGTGAGACTTTGTCCGTTATTTTGCTTACTTATAGATTAAGGGGGTGACCTTGCACCACAACTGCATATGACTTGAACGTAAACAAAGAACTGCTTCTATTTCAGACTCCAGGACAGTGGATTGGTTCCTCATTTCCTCACCTATACCCCAGACTATCGTCATCTTGGCATACATCTGCTTTGTAACATCGCTTGGGCCCAGATTAATGGAGAATCGCAAAGGATTTGACCTCAAGGGAGTCCTTATAGTCTACAACTTTGGTGTGGTGGCCCTCTCCCTCTATATGATCTATGAGGTGAGTTGCCCCTGTCCTTCATCAGTTTTCCATTAATATCTCTAATCTGCAGTACTTTGCCAATGCTTTATTGTAAACCTCAACTACATGCTTTTGCGTTTAAGGCTACAATGAACCATGACAACACTTATATTATTTTCGGTGAGCAACGCCAATGTGCGATAGAATTCTTAATGTGTGTACACAGCAACAACAACCCAAAATGGGTTCCCGTCTTGAAAGGTAAAAACTCAAAGGTGTTCCTTCCCTGTTCCTTGGTTAAGTGAAGCTAAATAAACTATCAATAACAGAAGGCCAGTGTTTTTGTTATGGTTTTAGAAGGGTGATCTGCCCAGGGTATTATGCCTGCAAGCCTTTTTGGTGTCTTTTTGACATGGGGTTAAACCTGAAAGGCAGGTAAATTCTTCGACAATACCGCCTTAACAAGTGGATACTGATCTGTACCTCCTTCGTTCTCATTGTTCAACCGCGCGCGCGCGCATGTGTGTGTGTGTGTGTGTGTGTGTGTGTGGTTTTAATGGTCATAACGTGAACAATTCTGTTGAGTAAACATGCACGCACACACTGTAAGATCAAACTGTATCTCCCAGATTTGCACTCTTTCTATTGGGAACATTCCCACCCCCTGATTCCCACGCCCCCCCCCCTCCCCCCTCCCCCCTCAGCCAGTTGCTGATGCCAGTTTTGTGCACCTTGTTCCTCTGTAGTTTGTGATGTCAGGCTGGGGTACTGGATATTCCTTCCACTGTGACCTAGTGGACTACTCTTCACCACAGGGTGTGAGGGTAAGTTATCTCGGTTCAATCTTCATTAAACTTGGTAGACAATTGTGTTAATTCCTCCATGTTGAGAGACTCTGTCTTCCATGCCAGTAGAATTAGCAAAATTAAAATGGTTTCCAGGACTTTAAAAAAAAAAACATTTATGCAATGAATATTGACACTTTTTCCCCCCCTGTCTCTAGATGGCGGCAGTGTGTTGGCTTTACTACTTCTCAAAGTTCATTGAGATGTTGGATACAGTAAGTGGCATAGTATTTGTAAAGGCAATGAGTTTCGCAATGAGCCTTCCAAGGCTACAGATTTTATTCCTGTAGCCTTGTTACCAGCTTTTTGTGTGCTTTTCTTCTTAAAATAATGGAATATTCCCCCATTGTCTATCCCAATCCCCCTCCCCCTAAATAAGACTCAATGGAAAACAATAGATAACTGCCATTTTGGATTTTAACTTTTGGATGTGTATGTTTGCCAGATCTTCTTTGTGGTGAGGAAGAAAAACAGCCAGTTGACGTTCCTCCATGTATTTCATCACTCGATCATGCCTTTCACCTGGTGGTTTGGAGTTCGCTTTTCTGCAGGTACTGTACACTGTTTTCTCTTTGAAAGTCATGTTTTTATTTTATTTGAAAGAATACAAACTAGAGACAGACCGAAATATCAGTCTGACCGATACATCAGCCATTATTTGACTTTCTTTTTAATTTGATGGTATCTGCAATTATGCAGCTGATAATGTCCCAATTTTCTATATTCAGCTATTAGTGTAGATTTTCGTCTTACACAAACATTAAATTCCCATTGACAAATGACAATGAATGGAGAATTTACGTCATATGTGGACAAGCAAATCGACATGTTGCGTCATGATTATGAGCGCCCCTCACTTCACACAGGTGTTTATTTTATGGGGGGGAACCACCAAAATTGCTAGCGTGAAATGGCATGTCTCTGTTCAAATTACAGTCAGTTTATGACTTGTGTGTATATTTAAGTATTAGTTATTTTGTGTGTCTGTTTACCTAAGTTAAATAATCAAATATTGGATTTCAACATTTGAATACCTTTATGGTATTCTTAGTTTCAAGATTCTTCTTTTATTCTTCGTTGCATGTCCTGATTGTCATCTCCCTGTATTGTAGGTGGTATGGGAACATTCCATGCCCTGCTGAACTGTGTGGTCCATGTCATCATGTATACATACTATGGCCTGACTGCCCTGGGCCCCAGTTACCAGAAGTATATCTGGTGGAAGAAATACCTCACCACTGTCCAGCTGGTATGTACAATTGGTTTGTTAGCTGGTCGTACATTAGTTCACGTATACAGCTTTGACGCCTAGTGCATAACGCTAAAATAAGTAAATTGGGTGTATCTGAGGTTATAAGTGACAACTGTCAACTTGTGACGACTGAAATGGTGACGAATGAGTCCATTTTGACGTGAATTCAAGAAAGGGGTGCAGTGCGAATCATCTGTGTATCTAATTTTTGTTTGAAAGTCATGAGTGAGCTTCAGCAAAATCATTTGTATTGTTCCTTGCCCCATTAATGCCATAAAAGGCAACTGGAATCCAATGACTAGAGCTTAGTGAAGTCTTTAGTTGTGAGAGGGTGTCACAAGTTGGTAAGTAATTACAAACTGTCTTAGTCTATGGTAGATGTGAGAATACTTTTTTTTTTTGGCTCTCAATTTACCTTGATCAATCATTGCCTTCTTCTGTTCCTTCCCAGATCCAGTTTGCGTTGGTGAGTACTCACATCTCCCAGTACTTCTTTATACGAGATTGCCCCTACGAGTTTCCCATCTTCATCTACATCATCGGTGCCTACGGACTCATTTTCCTGTTCCTCTTCCTCAACTTCTGGTATCATGCCTACACCAAAGGCAAGAGGCTTCCCAAGTCACTACAGAATCAGACCTGGGAACACCATTCTAATGGAATTATGAATGGCAATGCCAATATGTGTTATGCCAACCATGACAAATATGAGTGATTCAGACCTCTACTTTTTTTTGGGGGTGGACTTAATAAGCAGACCACTGTGGGAGTCAACTAGTTTTGCCTCAATTCCTCTGGACTGTACTTTTGTTTACACTCCGAATTGTATTTGCAAAGGCAATCTATATGACCAAAGCTGTATTAAGATGTATATCTATTTTCTTTTAACCAAAGATGTGATTGTTTTGTCACAAACTAAAGACTTTAGTTCTCACAAAGGATGCATATGTTTCTGGCAGTCTACTGTAGTTTCTCTCTGGAAGTTGTAGTCTGAAATCGCATGCCAGAATTCCGCAAAAAGCATCCAATTGCCATTGAAACTGAACAACCCAATCATAATCTTGTTGCAAGAATAGTTTTAAGGAATTGTCATGATTTGCACTGAAATGTTAAGATCCATGTGTAGGCTTAGTGCAACATATTGACAATTTTTATACAGACATTTGCTTTTAACTGTTTTTTGTTACATCATTTTTACATTGGAAGTTTTATAATTGCTAATTATTTCTATTTGTTAAATATTTTGTATATATGGAAATCTTTGTACTGTATTGTCACTCGTCGTTACTCCTATACTGTAGATGCTGATGGCATGGGTTGAATTCCCAGCTGCTGAGTGGTATGCTCATCAAAACCATTCCGTTTTATGGCATAGCCTTAATTTAATATAACTGCATTTTCCATATGATGTTGATGGGGACAGATGACACGGAAGGATGTGATGCAACACTGTAGGACCTAGAGCTGAGCTCTACCATATATATTTTTTTCTCACATAACCTTAGTTAATATTTAAATTACTGCACACCATGAAAGTTTATTGTGCTCCACAGTCAACGTGAATTAGCATTTGTCTTGTTTCTTCTTGCGTAGCAAACCATTGAGTTAACATAACAGTTAACCCATTCCTTGTTACAGTTGAAAGTGGGCTTGGTTACTCTTATGGTGACATGGGGCACAATATTTGGCTAGATGTGGGTGGAGTGGACACACATGTAAAAAAGGTCTCTTGTTTTGTGCACATAATGTGGCTCTGTGAATGTTATCCGTTTTGACCAGTGCCTCTTCACGGTTGACACTACTGGTGTAGCTTTGACTGTCCCAAGACATGAATTCTGTATGAATGACTTGATGTGCATATGAGTATTTTATGTCTATTTATATTGAAATAAAAAAAGAAATGGAAAAAAATGTTTTTCTTACTGATTGGCACTCTAGCCTATGTTTAGTCCCCTGTCTGTCAGTATCCGTCCATCAATGAGCCTCATGTGGCACATTAACCGGACCATTCACATTTTTACCTATAACTAGTTTAATGTATTTGTCTAGTTTAGGAAGAGACATGAAACTGAGGGTAGAGAGATGAGACACGACACCACCACGAGTTGGATTGGGACGGCTAAATTAATTTAGCATTAAAATGCCAAACTGCAACAGCAGTTTGGTATTTTCATTTATGATGCCACTATGATGCAGAGGTACTTTGTGCATAACTATCAGATGCTAAATTATTTTAGCCGTCCCAATCCAACTCCTGGTGTGTCTTGTCTCATCTCTCTATCCTCAGTTTCGTGTCTCTTCCTAAACTAAACCGCCTTCTAATGAGAGCACAAAATCTGTCTTGGAAGAGCCACCCATCGACTAATCTAATATACGACAACCTTCCGCGTGTTTGTTCACTAGCCCGATCCAGAAGAATACAGTTTGCCGGCCACTGCTACAGAGCTGACAATGAGGTTATATCATCCCTTCTCTGGAGTCCTGCCTCAAAGCAGACCAGAGGTAGAAAACTGTCGTTCCCTGATGTCATCGCTAGGGATACAGGCATCAGTAAGCAGGAACTGGGGATGGCAATGAAGGACCGGGAAGTCTGGTGTGATATTGTGAAATCCACGATCTCGACCGCGGTCGAAAAATGATGATGAAGCAGCATTGTTGCGTGGTGCAGCTCGAGAAGAAAGCAAAAGTCAAAACTATGGGAATAGGAACTGAATGAGCACGGGGAAATTATAGATAATAGACTTCCCTTTTTCTGAGGGGTGGGGTTATTGGATTTGAACAATGGTGTAGTGAGATAGCTCATCTTTACATTTGAGTTTCCTTCAGGTCTTATTGGTCAGTTGGTGTATATATATATATAGGTCCCACAGAAGGCGCTGTTATGACCCTAGGGTCATAATGTAATTCTTTGTGTGCTGGGCATTAGGCCAAAATGAAAGAAACCCCCTAATACTGTATGTTTTGTTGGCAAATGTATGTTCTAGCTACGGCCAAATGTTTCATTAAGTTTGATTTACTTTGATCTACTTTATTAAAAATGTATGCACACTCAACAGTTACCAAGGGTAACTGTCCTTGGTCATAAGTCAGACATATTGTTTATACAACATAACTCTGTACCACTAAAATATGTTTTCAGTTCATCAGATCCCTTAGGCCAGATGACCATAATCCAAACTGCGAGGATGAACAATTAACCACATGATAGATAGCCGATTTCAGCAGATCTTGAAATGGGATGTACATAATTCTTTCCCCCATCAAGCTGTTCTTCTACCAATTCAACAGAGTAATCAGATTTGCCCTATTCATCAGGTTCATGACCATCTTCATCCTTGTATTGATGAGAACATCCAGTCCTGTTCTACCTTTATGCTTCACTCAACTCTCACACATGCATGCAGGCATAGAAGTAGAGATCACACTGACCTGCTCATCAGATGTCAAGATGTCCCCCTGTCCTTTTTCAGTGAACACCGAGTTGGTAAATGTCCACAGAAACCATGTTCGTTACACAGTAAATTAGATATTGTCATACAGCTTATAGCACTGTTGGCAATGCAAGATATCACTGAAGCTTCTACAATCATGTGCCATTCTGCATGAGAGCACACAGCAGGGCAGATTAGACAGCAGTGCTGTCCAGCGTTCAAAGGCATGGATCCATCCATTGCTACTATGATGAATTCTTTTTTGATTTGATGAATTCTTTTTTGATGAATTCCTGTTCTGTCTATAGAAGTGTCTATTTGTACGTCTCTAAATGTTTTGATGATTTGAACATGGTGGACCCTGTTGGAAACAAGTGTAATGCTTAATTGGGTCGTCCACTCACAGTTAACAGCCTTTGTATTGAGTTTGTGCTTGAAATGTACTGTAATTCTGCAAACTGTTAATAAATTCTTCAATCAATCAATCAATCCAACAACTTCTGTCGCTCTGAGCATGCCTCCCTGGCCTGGGCCGGCACCACTGCACACCTATAGGCTGGTAATCCGAGTTCCCGATCCCAACGACATTTGCTGCACGTCTTCCCCCCATCTCTCTCCCAGTTTCCTGTCAACCTAAGGCAAAAAGCCCCAAAAATATATTTAAACTAGAAAAAGTGCCCTTCTGGGCACAGGTCTCCACCAGGAGGATAGGAGTGTGTGTGGTGTTTGGCAAAATGTTTAAGAGTAACATAAACATGTTTTTTTGTTTGTTTTGTTTGTTTCTTGCAACAATTTTCTTCATTTTGTTGAGGAAATGCAGAGCCAGATCACTCATAGCATCTCTGAGGATATAATTCTGGATGAGCAGGACATGTGCAGCATTTTGTACAAAACGGGCTACTCCTGAAAACTTTGGAAGGCAATCTTAGCTAATCAGTGTAGAATCTGAGAAATCCAACAGGCTTGTCTTGATCACATGACTACAGAGATCATGTGTACCGATTTGCGTGAGATTTGGATGAAATCTGTGTGACTAACATAAACAATGCGTTTTGCAGAAATCGCCCTCATGGTGGCGCTATAACCGGCAGATGTGGTGGGATGCAGGGAAAATGTTTGTCCATGGCCTCTAGGGAGTGCGCATACATAAGTTGTATACAGATCGATGCAGTTATAGGTAAAAACAGGAATTGGCCTATTATAGCGCCACCATGAGGCTGATTTGGGGAAGAAATAGTGGCATGTCGTCCTCGGCCTAGTGGAAATGTGCGTGTATAATTTCATGGAAATTGGACACTGTGTTTGTGATTTGTGGCATTTTGTTCGAAACGGACCAATCATGTGAGCTTTGGAAGCCAATCTTAGGCAATCAGGATGGAAGATGGGACATTGTGCAGATCCGTGTTGATCACATGACTATGGAGATAGTGTATACCGAATTGTGTGATGTATGGATAAAATGTGTACAGAAATGTGTTTTGCCTAAATCGGCCTCATGGTGGCGCTATAACATGCCGTTGAGGAATATTTGGGGCAGAGGTTCGTCGTTGGCATCCAAGGAGTGTGTGTGCACAGTTTGGCATGGATCGGGCTAACGGTGCCGGAGATTAGCTGATAACGGACGGACGGAAGGACGGACGGAAGGAAGGACGGACGGACGGAGTGCAAAACATACTCTCTCCCCATGCCTTCGGCCTGTTCGGCCTGGTGGAGACAAAAAACTAAACAAAAAACAAAGCATGCCTCCCTGGCATTATGACTTCAAATCAATATTGTGATTATTTCAATTGCCTCGATTAATACTGTTAATTATTACTATTTTCATTATTTTGTTAAGTAAATAATAGGCAATCTAAATGTTACTGGACCGAGGTGGGCCATAGAACTATAACTTTATTGTCACAGTAAAAAAGTGGGTGAAATTCGCTTTTGTGCATAGTTCCCATCATGTTTCCAAGAAAATTGACTAAAAACTAAAAAGCACTTTAGAGTTCCAGACTTCCCAAAACAAACTGGTCAGGCTCCTACTTGGCCTCACCCCCCGAACCCACCTCACCCCTGCCCACTTTGACAGGCTGGAATGGCTTACGGTCGACGACAGAGTACAGCATCTTGCAATGGGTCTGGTCCACAAGATTCGATACACCACCAAGATACCCATGTAGGCCTACCTGTCTAAATACTTCCTTAATGTTAACAAAGTCCACACCCACAACACCAGAGGGAGTGCAACAAACCATGTGCAACCCAGATTCGGCACAAATGAGGTACTAAATTATTTTCGCTCCTATGCCACCAAAATGTGGAACGCCCTAGCAACAGTCATTAAGACATGCAAATCCCTTGACTCCTTCAAAACCTCTCTCAAAGGGCACCTACGGACGGCTGCAATTCGAAACTGGCCCCCGTAAAATCGGAATCCCCCCCCACCCCTTTTTCCCCTCACTGTATATGTTTCTTTTCCCTTTTTACCTCCTTTATGATGAATTCCTGTTCTGTTCTTTGAGTATATAGAAGTGTCTATTTGTACGTCTCTAAATGTTTTGATGAATTGAACAAGGTGGACCCTCTTGTAAACAAGTGTAATACTTTATTGGGTCGTCCACTCACAGTTAACAGTCTTTGTATTGAGTTGTGCTTGAAATGTACTGTAATTCTGCAAACTGTTAATAAATATATCAATCAATCAATCAATCAATCAAAGTTTTAAACCATGTTCCCAAACATTTTCATGTCAAGGACCCCAAAAACAATGTACTTGGCTGCCCATCTGAAAATATATCGTGCCAGGGATCACACCATACATGATTTCATTTGTGTTTTTAGATTATTTTTTCTTCCAAAATAGCCATCTACAGTAGGCTACAAGCTCAGAACACGTTCTATTTTCCAATATCTGATGTGATTTTATTTGATCTTTTTTGTGATTTCAATATCTGATTTTCCAAATATCCAATGATATTATATATTAACTCATTTTGCTGGAATATCAACCACGTCCACTGGGGGACCCCAGACCCCACTTTGAGAACCAAAGCTTTAAATGTTTAAACCATTCCATTGCATGATTGAAACATGGACATCATCTAAACTATTCATACAATACACAATCAAACTATTCATACAATACAATCAAAGACAGGCTTTTCAAATTACAAATAAAATAGACACACACTGGTAAACGAGAACGGACTACTTCCTCCAGCGGAGGGACTACAGGGCAGACCAGAGGAGAGAACTCCCCTGACAGTCGCGGCAGATTTCATTTAAAAATATCTTCCCCTGGTTGACGTGTGCGGTGTGTGACCTTATATATATACTCTATGTGTGTGACAGACAGTGTGAAATGAATGTGAATCATACTGCAACATGAGATATGACCATATACGGCATGTAGTGATTAACGTAAACGTAACCACAGTGATTTGAATCGTCAAGAGGTGGGTATCGTGGGTTCATTTGTTTTCTTAAAGTAGCCTATATTTAGTAGGCAGCCAGACGAGCCAGTAGCCTAATATTTGGGTTTTTCATTCTGGTACATAGCGTTAATGGACCAGACTCACCAGAGAGGGTTTTTCATTATGATTCTTATTTAAGTTTTTCGCTCGAAAATCCATCCACAACTAAGCGGGGCACGGTGGGGTGGCGAGTCACGTTGTAGTGTACGGAGTCGACTCTTCTTGTTGTTGCTAAAAACTTAAAACACAGCTCGGTGTCATGTCAACTGTCACGACTGTGTGTGTGTGTGCGTGCGTGTCACGCGCATTGTTTCCCCAAACATTTGCCAGCATTTGTTTTGGTGAGTGATTGTGATTTATTAAATAGCTTTTGGTCAGACTCATCTAAAGTTTTGTCTTCAAGGAAACTGACTTTTCATGAAGCCATGGACTAACAAAAACTGGTCAACATACATTAGCCTAGTAGCCTACCTCAATGTTATATGCAATCAGACAAATTGAAACACCTGCCATGGCAGGTGTAAGAGTACATTTGAAACTCATGTATAGAGTTGTCAGTCACTCACATAAACACAAAGCCTTCTCGACAATATGTTTTACGTTTATATATTTACCAATTCCCTGTATACTATACTGTAATCTGTTACAAATGAATGTACATATTTACTTAATAATTAACATTGCTATATTGGAAGTGTCCTCTAATATAGGCTACTGTTACAATTTGTAACAGTATATTAGAGGAAAGGTTGTGCTAAAGAAGAGTGAAGTGCGTGTAGTAACTCTTTCTCCATCCATAACAGTAGTACAGTTAGCCCCTCTCGGGACCCCCGGGTGAGCTCTTTTGAACCCACCCATGGGGTCTGCACGTTAGTCCCTACGTTCCTGCCTCTGATCTGCTCTGTCGCAGATAGCCAGTTCCGGGACAATGGGATGTCAATAAGGAAGTCAAGGAAGGAAGGAAGAGAGAATTTCAGAGCTGCCAAAACGGTCACACAAAGATTAAAAATACTTAATGGCTTCTGCCCCAAAGGAAAGTTTCATTGATGTTTCCGTTGTCTCCTATAGCAGATATGCTTCTTTTGGAACATGTCACTATCACACACACAGCGCAGCAAAGGGGTTTGAGACGGTAAGTCTGTCTGTGTTTTATAATTAGCATGTAGCATGACACCGATGGGAAGGGACCCCATGGGTGGGTTCAAAAGAGCTCACTCGGGGTCCCGAGAGGGGCTATAGTACAGTAGGCCTAGTACTAGCACAGAGCCCGCCAGAACCATAGCCTACGTTTTCTAGGATTTATATTCTTTAATCCACTAGACCTGTACATGCCTGTCGGCTACTGGCCTACTTGAGAACGATGCAACTTGGGAACCTAATAATACCCGTCGTCAACTTGTCATAGCACCCGTTTTAACTGTCTGTCTGTGTCCCAAATGGGTCTGTATCTGCTTGTGTCTGAAGAGGGCATACTGTGAAAAGTGGACTGGTTAAGTAGGCTAATCAATTGTCAGGTGTGGGGTTGCCATGGCAATCAAGCTGGAAATTGCACAGGTGCGGGGATTTAGGCTGATTAGGCCCACTGGCAGAGCCTGAGCAGAGCCTTTTGTGGTGGTTCTGGAGAACCATGGGTCCGACCGACTCGAGTCCGGGCACTGCACTCCCTGCGGGGGTGTGGAACGCGTGTGTCGAATATGAAGTCGGTGGGGCAAACGGTTCTCGAGTTACGTGCATTACAACCGTACACACACACGCAGAGACGTGGCGCATTTGTAGTAGTATGTTTTGATCGGCTCGAATCGTTAACTGCCACTTGTTAGCATAACCGTGTAAGTGGGACAGTGGCCGTGGCCATTTTGAAGATCCGCGCACATCCACTTGCACTCTATGTGCTGCTTTCAATGGCCTGTATCTCCAAATCGGCGCAATGAATGTCGTTTCTGGTGAAAAACAAGGTTTTTCAACGGCCGACAGCAAGCGCTGTGATACTCGCAGTCTGGCTTTTTTCTGCACCGAGCGAGAGAACAACAACCGGTCAAGACACCACACACAGCATTATGTCATCGTAATTCGTAACACCCGGTTACGGATATTTGGCTCTTCAAAATAAGGGTTGCAAGCGGAAAACCTTGGCAATGCGCGATAAATAGATTAATCAACCCTGGCGGCCATTGTGCTAAGTCTACCATAACATAAGGTTTGTGTCCTGATCCTCGAATCACAACACAACTGACGTTCACAGTAACGTGGGTGCTCGTGATATGGCCCTTGGCATTAAGAGTGTTAAGTTCAACCTGTCATTTCCATCTGCAAGTTTCTATCTCCCTAGCCGATTTCATCTCTACTGACATTTACTAAAGATGACGAGAGAAACATATTTAGCAGCAATCTCACTAAAAGCTGTCCAGAAGAAGTCACCTCATATAAACCTCATATATAAACTCTGAGCGATTCTAACTTGTTACATTGTTTTTTGTATTGTCCCTGTTAAAAAAGAAGAAGATAATAAGTCGAACTGTTGCTGCGGACCAGGTGTGGTGACTGATAACATCAGGTTAGAGGTTAGCTACAAAACATTGCACCATGACCATCACTTGCTCAATTGGGTCTCACCATAATCAACTGCAGCTTCTATCCTCTCAGGTATAAAGCCTAGGCCTACTTCGATTGATTGATTGGATACTTTATTTAATAACAGTTTGTTAATAGTACAGTGGTACGGAATCTACGGATTATACAATGGTGCTAAAATGGTCATTTCTGATGTTAAGCTTAGACTATACAGGGACCAGTTACAAATTGCAGATGGGTGCCTTCTTATGTTGGTTTTGAAGGAGTCACACTTTTTTTTTAAAGTTTTGTTTTTGGCTTTTTGCCTTTATTGATAGTTATTAGTGAAGACACTGACAGACAGGAAAGTGGGTAGGGAGAGACATGCAGCAAAGGTCGTCATGAACGGGACTCGAACACGCAATCAGGCCAGCGCCCGGACTCAGTCACACTTTTTGATGGCTGTTGGTAGAACATTCCACATTTTGGTGGCATAGCAGGAGAACAAATTTAACCCCATGTTTGTGCCGAATCTGGGTTGAACGAGATCAGTGGAGCTCCCTCTGGTGTTGTGCCTGTGTGTGTCCTTAACGTAGTTTGACAGGTACATGGGTGGCTCTGTGGTCTTGTATTTCTTGAAGACCAGGCCCACTGCAAGAAATCTTGTTTGTGTGCGTTTTGCAGTCGTATAGATAGTAGGTACAGCCAATCAAATCATCGCTATGGGGTGATCAGCCAATCAAATCATCAATAAAATTCACACGCACACACAAAGCTGCACATAGGAGGGGCTAGCACCCCTAAAAGATGTATACTACTAGTCCATAACCGGCGATATGCGCAGGCAAGTTTTGGGTTATGTGCTCGGTATACATAGTTTACATTTTGGAGAGTGATTTAATCCTCTTGGCGTGTGACACCCTGGTCATTTACGACCTGACGTCACAATGTGGAATCGTTGCCACCCACAACCATGATAGGTTGATGTTGTTTTTTTAAAGATATTTTTGGGGTCTTTTTCTGCCTTTATTGATAGATTAACAGTAGGCTGACAGGAAATGGGGAGAGAGATGGGGGGTGACCATATAGTTATATAGAAACTAGAGGGCAGAGATATTGATTTCAATGGAAGTTGCTCACTGGCGTTTGAAGCACACAGAAGAGCGCTCTACTTTCGCATTTCCTTGATTTGGGCACCAACATTTGGTGCCCAAAATCCGGAAGTGTTTTTCTTTTTGTTTCTCTGTGTATTTTTATTGAGGCTCTGAAATTTTCGCAATACAATGCATTAGAAGCACCCTTTTTTTAAACACAACATAGAAAAACAACAAATACCACAATCAAAAACCAAAACCATGACAACAGATCCCATATCAATGATATCATACCCTGAAGAAGGCAGTTGCATCTGCCGAAACGTTGATTTCTCACTCTGCATCCTAATAAATAATCGGCACTTTGGCTATGTGCGGCCACTCTTTTGTCATTTTAAGACTTATCTTTTTAAATGTTTCTGCCTAACTGTTTTTGGGAAAGTAAAAAATGACCTGTGTTTGATGAGAAGAACAACTGGGGAAGATAGTTTAAACCTCTGCACGCAGCACTCCAGGTGAAAAGAAGGTGTTGGCGTATTATGTCAGAGGAGGCATGTGGTAGTCTACAGTCTACACTCTCCCCAGCCCAACATTGGGTGTTAGCAGCAACAGAGGATGCAGCCCACATGGGGAATTGGCAACGACTAAATGGGGATAAAATGGGGAAATGGCAAAACATTGGCTGTGTGCACATGTTGCTCTGCAATTGTGGATGGTTGATTCACTTTTACTTTCAGTCAGCAGAGAATTATCAATGTTCTCTTTGATAATGTGGGGTATTTGATCAAGTTTGCCTTGATTAAAAAGTACTCTGTGTCATGATTCTGGTTGTCTGCAGCAGCTATAGAACAGATCCAGTGCTTTTGGACTGACAGATATGTCCATGTGCTTACCTAGCCCAAAGCCTTATATAATCTGTCCCAAGCCTGATTTATCGTTCGCTGTCTTGTCAGAATAAGATTGGCCTGCTGTGTGTCAGCTGTAGACTGGCTGTCATACAGTAATGTGTTTACACAGGTACAGGCCAGGAAGAGGGGATCTCTATTCTTTATAAAACCTTAACCTACACTACTTCAAATTTCTCATCTGTTAAAGGAATTTGCAGCTTGAACCTCGGGTTTATAAAACAGTTAAAGTTCAAACTTTTCCCCTTCTGCTGTGTTTCCCAACAGAGACTTTAATTACAGCATATGACGAATGTAATGTTCCTTATCCCATGTAACACATTTTGATGTGATTTTATGAGAGCGGAACAGAGTGTACACACTTTGCATAGTATTAGCATAACGCTTCCACTCCTGTGAGTTTGCCTTGTGGGTAGACATTCATAGTACAGCAGCACTGTGCACTATGTCTGGTTGAATGTCTGTCTGCATGCCGACAGAATCTGCCTGGTTTTTTCCATGGTGGATTGTCTGCCTGTATCCTAGCTTGCTTGTCTGTATTTTCTTTTACATCCCAAAATGGATTATATTATACCACATTAATCATTGTCTATTCACAACTCCGTAAAGCAGGAAAACGATATGCACATCCCAGTTTCAGAATACGGTGCTGGACCCAACAAATGACTGAATGAAGAAAAAAGTGGAATGTCCGCACACGATATAATTCTGCTCCCCGTCTTTTTTATTTCAACCTATAAATACAACGTTTCGTTTTCGAAACGTTGTTGTGTTCATCTATTCACAACTCCGACCATATTTTGTACCTGTATAAGAATTGAGTGTTTGGTTACATTTTCTTGATAGCCATTAAAACTTGACCTGTGGAGGTCATCATTTGTGATGCAGGTGCATACAGTATACTAAAGCCTCTGCAACAGAGGCCTGATGTGTACATACAGTACGTATATAGACTGGCAGTGGAGTTACAGTACATTTGAACATTGTTTTCTATTTTCTACTGTGTGAAAAATGACCACTGCTTCAGCGATGCAGACGCAAAGTCAATATTTGGATGGAGGAAGAGGTACTAGAACTAGATTACCTTTTTGGTGTGTATTTATTTGAAAGGCTCAGAGTAATGGAAACATTACTGCAAAACATACTGGTGTGTTGAGAAATCCAGAATAATAACAACTCATCTTTCTGTTTTTTGTTTTTTCAGGTTTCCAGGTTCTGGATGTCACTGTTATTGTTACAGTTCATTTGTGGTTATTTATTTACGGTTCACCAGTCTCAGTCAGAACACTCGGATAGCGGACACACACACACACACACACACACACACACACACACACACACACACACACACACACACACACACACACACACACACACAGCCATGGGAGTCAGTAATATAAATAAGCAATATTGTGTTCCCAGTTATTTTCCTGGATGGGGGCGCTGAGCAGAGTTGTCTCCAGACATAGCTGGAGGGGATAGGCAGGAAAAAATTGCTGAATTGGCAACAGTCGTCCAGCAGGGCCAATCATAAAATACACAATGATGGGATTTGATTTCACTTCTGACGCCATGCACCATGGTGGTCACTGCTATAGGTACCAGAATTCATTGGATGACATTCTATGGTGTGTGTGTGTGTGTGTGTGTGTGTGTGTGTGTGTGTGTGTGTGTGTGTGTGTGTGTGTGTGTGTGTGTGTGTGTGTGTGTGTGTGTGTGTGTGTGTGTGTGTGTGTGTGTGTGTGTGTGTGTTATGCTGTTTAGTCAGGGAGTTTTGCACGACATAACTCATAAGTGAGCACCAATTGGCCTTATAAAACGGCCCAAGTTTGGCACCCACAAGCAGATTACACAAGACACAAGAGAGAGTTATTTCCAGTGTGTCCTCCATGTCTCCTTTCTTCTTGTAAACTTCTATCCCGCTGGAAATATTGCCACAACTGTTCTATTCTTGTTCTCTGATAGTGTAAATACAGTTTCTTGCCACACTCAATCCCCTCCCCTCTCCTCTCTCCTCAGGGCACTAACATGGGAACTTTCAGCAGGAGGACGGGGTGGAGGCTGGAGTGTGCAAGAGGCATGATGTGTGCATGATTGGTTGAAAGGCAGGAATGTCTTTGCACTGATTGGCTGGGAGGCTGGACACTGAGCAGAGGTCCATCCTTGTTCGAGAGAGCATCTGTAAGCAGTGGAGTGGAGCTTGCTCTCTATGAGAGAGGCACACCGGATACTTTTGTTTGTTTTGGTTTTCCCAATCAGGACCCAGAGTGAATACGAGAGACACAGGGCAGCAGCAGGCATTGGATATATAGCCTCTGTGTGGGTCTCTCTTCACAAGGACAAAAGTAAGTTTCAGTTTTTTCTTATTATTACACTTCACCTCAATGAAGTGGAATAATAAAAATGTGTGCATACATATATAATATAATTATATAATAATAGTATAATTGCTTCTCTATGCTTCCTAGTATAAGGCTCACTGTAGCCTACTGTAACGCTTATACTTTGTTGTGAGGTCTACAAGCTCACAACACATCACAGTGCTTGAAAATTCGTTATGTCTGGCACTGGCACGCAACTGAACATAAATCACCCTTAAGTGTCATACGAGTTCTTGCACACAGAGCTGAGAAGACACATACAAATGTTCATCTTTTGTTAATCTTAATCTTTTGAAACCGGTGTGTGCATACCCAATACTTGCGTCTGCGTGACTGTGTATTTTGTGAAGTATGTCTGTGACTGTGTATTATGACTGTACACTGTGGGAGTGCGTGAAGAACACATGCTGTGCACTGTGCATGTCGGTGTGCATTTGTGTGTTTACTCTGAACACGTGCTTGTTTGTGAGGGTTGGCAGGGAGGCGAGTTCGGTCCTGCTGCTGGAGAAGGGAGCGGTGCAGTGCGACTTCACAGTGACCAACCTCATCAGCAAACTTGTCACTGCACTGCTTTGCATTGACAAGGGAGCTCAAGGACTCCCTCCCAAAAAACCTCCCGTTGTGACTTTCCGCCTGCAGGCTGTTAATATGGGAGCGGTGAGAGCTCACTATAAATAGGCCCACTCCAAATTGTGCTGCAGTCACACATACTTTTGGAGACATGACACAACCATTGTTTGACCGGAAGCATCAATGTTTTCTTTTTAGATAATATCCCTTCAACTATAGAACTAGTGCATTGTGTAACACCATGACGTCGTTTATACACTCTGCTTTATTAGAATAGTATGCAGGGTCACTTAGACTTAACAAGGGGAACTTTATAGAAAAGACAGTGAGACGGAGAGAGAGAAAGGCAGGAAAAAAGAGAGAGAGAGTGTTCATGTCCATCATGGGAGGGTGTGAGCGAGTGTGTGCATGTGTCAGAGTTTCCCTTGTTAAACCAAGCCATGTGGAGCAATGCTCATCATCTCACTCTCTGTTCCGCCTTCATTTCTGCTGTTGTGGCTTGTGGAGTATTGCTCCCTTGATTTCCATAGCCATGCTTATCAAATTTCTAGTCAAAGCAGTTTGTTTGACTAGTAGCCGAACACATGCGTTCACAAATGTTGTATTTTCCATGTAAGGAATATTATTATACAGTGTATATAATAAATATTATTATATAACAGGTGAAGGAGCGATCACCTCTAGACATGCTATGTCAATTAGTCAAATACATTCAAATGCATTTGTTTGACCAGCTGACTTGTGTACATATGGACTGACTTAGCAGCCTTAAATCCCCAAGTCCCTGATAGGTGGAGGACATTCCTCACAGTGCATGTCATTTACCAAGGAAGCAGCATGCTTTGCATTTACACCATACTGAATCAGGTTGATAAAGTTTGAAATTGGCAGCAGCAGTAACTGAGCAGTAGCAGAAATGAATACTGTGTCCAAGTTGAGCGTTGAGATCCTACTGTAGTGTACATCCTTTAGAGCGTCCTGGGGACACGGCCTATAGTTTTCAATATGTCCCCTCTTGAGTCCTGTCAGCCCGTTTCTGTCAGAACTCCTTTATTATAGTGTAGAACACAGGGAGCCTTGTGTTGTGTACCTGACCTCTACCATGCAAATGTCTCCTGTCAGGCAGCGAGCCAGCGATGAGCTTTGCTCCCTGCTCCAATGAGTCAGGCAGATGAGAGCTGCACAGTAATGCCATTGTCTCACCTTACCTGAATCCTGAGACACTATGGGCTCCATCTCGCGCCAGGAGCCCTATTTCCTTAATTTGGGGATTTAGGGCTCCAATTTCGTCGCCGCCATTACCCGAGACGCGGCCCGCAATTCAGCCGCTGCCCGAAAATTACGAATATAGGAACTTGCTCTGTCCCTTAATGGTATTTTGGTCAAGCGTCACCCGCTATCCTTTTTGCCGACACCGGTATTTGCGCCTAGAGGTGTGCAGCACAAGTGAGACTTCAAGGCAGCAACGCAACACTCTTCCATGGGCTATAGACCGTAAGGCTATGAAGCAATATAGAACTGGGCATAACGGGCAACGGATAAGGGATCTCTTAAAGGCAATGGCACGTGGACTGGTGATTGGTTTAACGGGTAACGGAGGTGTTTTAGGGATTTAGACAGGTAACCAAAATACCAACTTTAGTGGGGGAACACCCCTTCCCCACTGCTAAATCCCAAAACAGTGATCAGACGAAAATGGAGCCCTTAGTAGAGATCTATTATCCATAATCCATTATGCCCTGGATCTTGCCTTGTGGAAGAGCAATGCGTGTTGCCTTGGAATACATTTATATCAGATACAGAGGTTTGTTTTGTTTGTCTAGTATCTGACTATGTGCCATCCACTCCGCGACCAACACAGCCAAGTTGTGCTGCTCCACCATATTTCCTGCATAATGGGGTGATGAGGTGATGAAACTGAACGAGGGAATCACACACAATGCGCCTTGGTACAAATCTAATGAGCACAAGGAATTGACACTGCTGATTATAGGGAAATTACAATCACATATTTGTGGAGAATTAAGACAGAACGAGACCTCTGAGCTGTGAATGTTCTGCAACATGCATGTGTCAAGCCGAGGCAGCTTCAACTCAGGTCGCACCATCTGATGAGCACATTCTTTTATCAAACGGATTCGCATTACGGGTGGTTTGAAGAGGCACTTTCCGTTGTCCTAAACCTGTGCGCATAAGATAGCAAATATAGGGAAAGTGCATCGACACGCCTACAGACACACCTCCACCCGCAAATATAGGTGTCGGCAAAATGAATAGTGGGTTGTGTGGCCGCAAGATAACGTTTACACATAGTGGAAGCTCCTAAATGCGTAATTCACGGAAAATTTTAATTACTTGCGGATAAAGCATGGCATACGATGGAACCCTATACCTTTGGCCACTCACTAAAGCCTAATTTATACTTGCAGCATAGATAGTACAATGGTCACTGTCAAATAAGCAGAACAAGTTATTTCGCTTGAGTATCGGTTATGTTTGCTAAGCAGCACCTTGGTACAACATTAACAACAAAGACATCCGCTGAGTCTAACCTGAGTTATACTTGGTTTCACGTAGGTGTTGCACCCTGGAAATAGGCGATGTAAAAGCTCACAACTTGTTGCAGCATGACGCATTGTGAGCTTGTGGATCTGCTATTTGCTGAAGTTTCTGAAAGTATAAATCAAGCTTAAGACCCTTGTATCAGACTGACTGATTTGGTTAAATAATGGATAGCTCTGTTGATGTACTGTAGTCTGTTTTGAAACACTGCATTGTAATTAACAGCAGATGATTATGGAGCGGCTGTGAATTATTTTATGCTTACTCACCTCTGGTTATATTTTGCATTGCCCGGAGCGACTTTTCTGAATGGGCTTTGCTGCTTGTTACTGTAGTATGAATGGGAGCACACAGTTTAATGAGCTATGGTATCAGGGACAATAGCTATAGCACTTTCCAGTCGAGTATCTTCACAAGTAATAGGAAGAGTGTGTGTGTGTGGGTGTGTGCATTTCCCGTTTGTTCGTCACGCCCCCATATATGGTCATGCCTCGTAACATCACGTGACATCGAAAAATACTTCACTTATCACCGTCTTACTGGTGAAGTACTGGTGAAGTATTTTTCACTAGTGACAGACATCACTGCGACTGAAATGAGATGCTTCTGAAATTAGAGATAACTGTGGATACTTACTGTATGTGTGGCACTCATAATATCATCAAATAGCATCCAACCGAATGGTCTCAAATATGAGTTGTGCAGTGCCGAATGGCAATTCAGACGAACCAATGGCTTGCGAGAACCAAAAAAAAACATTTCCCTAATTGGCCAATTTGGCCAACTTGCTCAAATGCCCATGTGGTCTAGGATATGTTGGCAAGACCAACAGGGCGTTAAAGACACGCATGTCCGAGCATAGAAGCAGCATCCGCAACCAAGATCCTAAAAGCCCGGTTGCAATGCACTTTCTGTCCGCTAAACACACTGTGGCCACTCTGGGGCCACAGGGGATTGAACATAACATTGAACGTAAAATGCCCCAGGCGAGGAGGGGATCTGAATAGATTATTGCTACAACGTGAATCCTTTTGGATTTACACTTTAAATACAATGTCCCCAAAGGGAATGATTGAGGACTTTCCCATCAGCCATTTTTTTTATAATTTCTTTATTGTATGCTGTACATATTTGAATTGTTGCCTAAGTAATAATACCTGATTATGTGTATCACTCTTAGATTCTATAGTAATCATGATGTCCTTTTTTGCTTATTCCACTGTTGTGGATTTGAGAAATGTGTAACACTGTATTTAATGATATTTCACTAATAACCATGTTGTGTTGGTTCCACCCACTGACTAGTAACATGACCCGTGGGTGTCTATTTAAGTGGGTGGATCACTCACATCTTGAGTTTGACCAGATGAAGAGCCTTGGCTCGAAACGTCGTCAATAAAATATACCTTTTGGAGCATATGAGTGTGCGGGTTCCCTTCTCTTTTCCTATGTCACTTTTTGAACCCAGCACCTCCACGAAGTGATGTGCGTATTTTACTATAGTTTCTGCCTGATTGGCCAATTGAAATGCATGTCAATCAGCTCCATTCATAAGAATACTCTGGACTTGCATCTACTCCTTGCCTCCTCTCTCAGAGTGGAAGATGTGAATGTGGAAGTTAAAGATGGAGTGCCACGAGGAGGAAGAACTTTTTCCAAAAAGTGTACAGTATTTGTTAAAATCATGCTTTTATATGGACACGCCCACCAGTTCATGAAGTATGCCTGGTTTGCCTGGTGGATGGTGATGGGTGGTGATCCACCTGAATTGATGCCGCACCCACAGCTGTAGTTGTATGATAAAGGGGGAGGGGTTAGGGGAGGGGCTGATAGTGTGATGTCACTATTGTACTGTTTATTTCATTGGCCCGTTTGACTGTCAAGGGTTCAGCCTCCAGGAAGAAACCCTAAATACAAAGTTAATACACCATTGCACATAAAAACGACTCCAGGGTGTCTAATGAAGTAGTCACCTCATAGACACATGAAAAACTGGGAAAATTGTGGCACTCCATCTTTAAGAGTATTGTTATTTGGCCAGAGAGAGAGAGATGGTGCTGAGGCATGTTTATGTTACTGCATTGTGTATTTCAGATAGATACCTATTTTTGTGTACTGTTTAAGTTCAAAGTGTTTATAATGCACTGTCCAGCCATCATCTTGAATTAGATTCAGAACAGAGTCTCCATAATTATATTATGATTCATGATTCATAGCAGATTTTATCACGCATTACATTTTTGTTTGACAGGAAGATTGGACCTTTAGGGACTTTTGACATAAAAACACAGAAAAATATTATTAGATTTTTTTATTCTGGCATCTATTCATTACTGTATATTTCCACTGTGACCACAGATGTCCTCTAGGAGTGTGAAAAACGCATGTCATCTTTAACACTTGTCATGGTCTTTTGTTAAGATCCTCTACACATCCTTGTTGCAAATTAATCTTAACTCCCTGTAAATCTTTCATGATATTGTCCAGTCTTTGGTTTGTAGTAGTTCATAAATCATTGAACAAAGTTTATTTTGTTTCTCAATGAAGACTTTGAAAAATGGATCATAGACAGTAAATAGGAATTCTCCGCCTGGCTTTCTTCTGCCCCATGGTGGACAATTTTTTAGTAGGACATTAATTGTCTCCACCAGGCCGAAGGCATGGGGAGAGAGTATGTTTTGCACTCCGTCCGTGTGTCCGTGTTTCCGTCTGTCCTTCCGTCCGTCCGTCCTTCCGTCCGTCCGTTATCAGCTAATCTCTGGCACCGTTGGCCCGATCCATGCCAAACTGTGCACACACACTGCCTGGATGCCAACGACGAACCTCTGCCCCAAATATTCCTCAACGGCCTGTTATAGCGCCACCATGAGGCCGATTTAGGCAAAACACATTTCTGTAGATAACTCGTACACATTTTATCCATACATCACACAATTCGGTATACACTATCTACATAGTCATGTGATCAACACAGATCTGCACCATTTCCCATCTTCCATCTTGATTGGCTAAGATTGGCTTCCAAAGCTCACATGATTGGTCCGTTTCGAACAAAATGCCACAAATCACAAACACAGTGTCCAATTTCCATGAAATTATACACACACATTTTCACTAGGCCGAGGACGACATGCCACTATTCTTTTCACCAAATCAGGCCATGGAAAAACATTTTCCCTGCATCCCTCCACATCTGCCGGTTATAGCGCCACCATGAGGCCGATTTCTGCAAAACACATTGTTTATGTTAGTCGCACAGATTTCATCCAAATCCCACGCAAATCGGTACACATGATCTCTGTAGTCATGTGATCAAGACGAGCCTGTTGGATTTCTCAGATTCTACACTGATTAGCTAAGATTGCCTTCCAAAGTTTTCAGGAGTAGCCCGTTTTGTACAAAATGCTGCACATGTCCTGCTCATCCAGAATTCTATCCTCAGAGATGATCTGGCTCTGCATTTCCTCAACAAAATGAAGAAAATTGTTGCAAGAAACAAACAAACAAACAAAAAAACATGTTTATATTATTACACCTGTTTTCCAACTAGTTGCCAAGATAAAAATGAAGCAATGATGCACTTTGAGTGTGCTGGTTTAGGTAGGCCAGGAGAGTGGAGACTCCACAAACAGTCACATCAATGTGACTTATAGTATGACAGTAAATCGAATCAGTTGTCTGTCCAAGCTGAGTAATTCGTTTTGAATGTTTGCAGAAAATCCATCCTGTCCTAGGTTTCCCTGAGCCATTCTTGACATTTCACAACGGCAAGTTAATGGAAAAATAATTTCAATTTGTTTCTCAAAGCACACTTATTGGTACTGTAATAAAAACTTTATGAGACTTTTTATGAGAGTCACGTGCAGTCATACACCCCTATATGTGTATACATAGGCCTACATTAAACGCACACACACACACACACACACACACACACACACACACACACACACACACACACACACACACACACACGTTCCTTCTCTCTCTAGCTATGTGCGTGCGCACACACAAACTTCGCCTAAAGATCACATTTAATGACGTACTTTTACTGCAGTCCTCTTTCCCATAAGAATTTGGATGAAAGTCTATGCACTCTTCTTTGAACTCAGGTTCTCCCTGTCCTGTCAGTGGAAACTTGAATGAGCTGTCTATTGTGCTGTAGAAACATCATAGCTGGTTTGGCTCACAACATGTAAAAAGATCAGATATGCTCTCTGTCTACACTACACTACAACTAGTGTAACTAACTACTGTAGTGTATTATTTATCAGAAATTAGGTTTTATTCAATATCAAGGAGAAGATGTTCCCACTCTTCAGATGTTTGGCAATGTTGTCATGAAATTTGAAGAGGAATGTCCTCTTTGATATTAAAGTGTTGACTTTTGAACTTATCGTGGGGGCCTTTTTTTCCTATACATGCCCTTAAAAGGCCACACCGTAGCCCTGCTGGAGACAATCCCATGACTCATAATGAGTTACACAGACAAGTCCAACGTCACACTGAGGAACAAGTATAAGGGAATTGAATGTCTCTGTGCCTTACTTTGTTGCTCTACCCCTCTCTCTCTCTCTCATTCTCACTCTCTGTTGTCTGTGGTAAATAAGCCCAATGCGCGCTGACTGACCTTCAGCACAGCTGGCTGGTGTCAGGGGGACAACTGCTTACAATCAGGCCACAACCTATAACGTAATGGTCTGTGGTGCAGCGTATTCACTTTATCAATAACATGTGTATCAACAGTATCTCAATCAGCGTTTGGCAGCGCGACAACAGAGGAGCTCCTCTTGCTGCTCAGCCTCTGCAGCAGCCTGTGCACAGTGTTGATGGCCAACCACTGAAGCACTGCTTGCTTCTGTGAGGTTATGCAGTAAGAATGACCTCCAGTCAATCTGCCAGGACAACTGGCAGATTGACTGGGCTGGGGAATGGGAGACCGGCCCTGGCCCAGATTGTGGAGGGGATGGGTGTGTGTGGGGTCTTTATTACGTCCCGAGAGAGTGGGGGTGGTTTGTGCCGGTCATCATTTGGTCATCTCCGCCTAACAAACACAAAATGCTTTGTTTTCTTTTACTGCAGAATACTTTCCGTAAACTTATTGTTGACATTTTCTGTTTGGCCAGGGACAAAAAAGAAGGTTGAAATGAAAAGTTGTTCTGTACTGGGGCAATGTTTTTCTAGAAACACAATAGCCACCATCATATTTTACACACATGCACATGTATTATGTACACTACACACACAGTGCCAGTTTCAAAACTGGTTACCCTTCTGAGCCCTCTAAGTCTAAGGGCTTGATATTCTTTGTAGTGCATGATGTTGATGGTGTTGCACACTGAAAATGGCAGATCTATAAGCTAGGGCGAGGCACTGTGAGCCTGTTGTTTGGCGTATTCAACACCACAATTGTGTTTTTTTTTTATGGCCTCCGGACAACAAATTTGTCTCGTCTTTGACCCGGGTGCATGAACTGTAATCAAGTATTGATTACAGTTCATGGATTGCGTACATAATGATAATGATGAAGGTTCTTAACATATGGCTTACTAGTCAATCGTCTTTCTCTCATAAAGCTATTTGTTAGAGACAGGGTTGAGTAATAAACTTAAGGGAGTGATACAGGGATAATTGGCTGGTTCCTGCCACAGGCTACCTATTGAAAAATATCTTTGCATAAATGCCAAGAGATCATTTACCAGCTCTCAATAGTGTCATATCAAATAGAGCTTTTGTAGTTGTACCCTTAGCAACAGTAACTGACCACTAGGGCAGTCTGAGTTAGCTAGTAGTAAGTTAGTAACAATATATTATACTATTGACATTAAAACATACGTTATTTAATAGTTATGTAACACAAGAGGATTAAATGACTTCGGCCAAACAATGTGCCTAAGTCAACATAGAATTTGGCCTGTTTCTATTTTCACTTAGGCAAGATTTACTTAAAGGGATAGTTCAGATTTTTTTAACTTAAGCTGTATGAAATACTTGCCATTAATATAGTGGTTGCAACTGTATTAATTGATTGCCCGTGTCCCGTGGTGGGAGTTCTGCTCTGGTTTTGGTGAAATATTAAGTAGTTCCGGTCATTTTGTGGGGGGCACAGGGGGCCACGCATTAAAAGTAAATGAATCCACAAAACTAACGTAATTTGTATTGTTGACCTATTTCTAAAATATTAGTGCAACTTTCGTTCATTTTTGACCCCTCTATCACATTTGTGGGGGGCCCCAGTGCCCCCCACAAAATGACCGGAACTACTTAATATTGAGCAAAACCAGAGCAGCAGAACTCCCACCACGGGACTCGGGCAATCAATTAATACAGTTGCAACCACTATATTAATGGCAAGTATTTCATACAGCTTAAGTTAAAAAAATCTGAACTATCCCTTTAAAGGGGCGGGAAGGGAACATGATCCTTAGGCCGTTTTACCAGAAGTGGCCAGTGTCATGTCCACATATCTGCATGTCGCATCATGGCTTCATCCTCCTCACAGTCGACTGTTGTTTATTCAGACATGATTATTTTGAATATTTTCCCTTGAAATGGAATTTTGTGACCATAAACCCCAGTGTATCCATCCCAAAAGAGAATGTGGTGTTTTCTATTAACCCCTAGAGGCCCTGTTCTTGTTTTTGATGATTACGCCTGAAACAAGTGGAGTGCTTTCACTCTATATTCTGTCTGCGTCTCTGGATCTATCTGTGGTTCAGTATGTCTGTCTTTCTCTGTTGGTTGGCCATACTCACATGGACTATCTGTGGTTCAGTATGTCTGTCTTTCTCTGTTGGCCATACTCACATGGCAGACATGACTCTCACATCATGCTTGGGGGGTGGGTTCATATAAGAGCAAAACGGACGCTCTGTGATAAGGTCAGGTTCACTCTTAATCTAGCTTTCACTCAGTATAGCATAGCCTGCCCTATATTGTAGTATGGTATATCAGTCAGTGGGTAGTGGATTAGCCATTGATATTCCAATGTCTAATTCCATAAGACCATCTATGGAAGTTAACTGAACAGCTTCAGGCAGTCTTAAATAAATGTACTATCTCATAAAAGTTTGACATGCAACACAGAGATGGTTTTGTACTTGGCTGTAGCTCATAAATCAGGCATGCAGATGTTCAAGATATAGTGTAGCTAGGCTTTTATGGATTGTAGGCTCTTGAAGATAATGTCAGTAATAGATGCATGTGTACTGTAGGGCACTGAAGCATAGCATGCCTATACTAAAGTATCCTTCTATAAATTACGCATATATCTGCATGGGTGTGTGACTGTACATGCATGTGTGTGTAATTGTCTTGTCACACATCTCGAGAACTGCTTGATCCGATTGACTTCAAACTGCGTGCACTGCTTATCGGCAAGGACCCGAGGGAGTGCAGTCCCTGGCATGAGGTCGGGCGGCATGTTTTCAAGAACCACCCATATACTATAGGCATATGGAGGTTGTTTTTTTCCAGACCCAGCGATCCGACCATATACTGTATGGGCATACAGATGACATCAGGGATCTGGATTTTGTGTATAGAGCACCAAAGTCTGACGTCACTTTCAGTAGAGGGCGCCAGTACACAGGTTCATGTATTTTGTTATTTGCATTGAAATCTCCATAGGGGGATTTTAGGTCGCTTCATACAAGAACTGTGTTTGAAAAATAGTTATTGACCATATGCAGACCATTGACAGCCAACATACATCCAACAGAAAAGTCCTATCTGATTGTATTAAACGACGTCAAACTCACCAACATTGCAGCACTGTACAAACATTTTCCTCTTTCTATCTGCAAAGTGTTTGTTTCATAAAAATCCACTGTAGACAGGTGAATATTTTTCTAAATGTTGGAGTTTGGAATGCTTTGGATTACTCAATGGCCCTGCATACCACCTGGATACCAGGAGGCAGCAGGAGTCAGGACGTTGCTTTGCTGAAAGCGAGCGCATCCAAACTCTGACACAAATAATCACCTGCAAGGAATTTCTTGACAGAAACGTTTGATGTCATTTAATACAATCAGATAGGACGTTTCTGTTTTGATGTATGGGCAAATGGCAAATTGCGGCTAGTTGCCACCCTGCTATTAACTTAATTTTCATGACAAGATGGCCGCCATCTGCATAATGTCAATTCATGTCCTCACTGTATTGCATTATTATTGTCTCCACCAGCCGAAGGCATGGGGAGAGTATGTTTTGCACTCCATCCGTCGGGACGTGTGTGTGTCTGTTGCTGCTTGCATGGCCCTCCTAAAGGCCTCACCGAGGGTTGTTGGGCTTCCTCCTCACGGAGTACACAGGCTGGGGTGCTAACCCATACTGCCCACCCGGGTGCCGTCTACATTCATGTCACCCGTCTCTCCGGTGGTCACCAGACTATACCTGGTTGTCACATAGTCTATTCCTATGAGTCACTATAAATAGAAAACTATAACTAAAAAATACATCGCATGGATGCACCTGGGACGTATCCTCAGTGATGTATCCTGAGGTCAACAGGGTTTCGGGTCTTCCAACATCATACCCCTCACTCAGGCGACCCAGCCGGGGTGATCAAGTCCCGACTTACGTCCCAGTAGCTATACCCTCGATCAGTCCCACTAGGGCAAAACCAGGGCCACACAATCCGTTGGAACTACTCCAGAACTACTCTGCCAGGGCTGGGAGGTACACTTCTGGTGCATGGAAGGACTAGGCTCTGTGGGTTGTCTCCTGTCCGGGCCCCTCCTACGTCTCACCAGGTCCACTCTTGCTCTCACCAGGCCCAGGACCTGTGCGTTGCACCAGAGTCCCAGCACCTCACAGTTCATTCAGGAGTGGTGGGCAATGGTTCCGCAGGGAAATGGTGCTGCGGCTCCGCTTGCTGCTTGCATGGCCCTCCTAAAAGCCTCACCGGGTGCAGTACTTGGTTTAGACTAGTCATTGGTTAGACCAGTCATTAGTCCTAACCAGTCATTAGTCCTGCAACTACAACCTATCTCAAACCCTCACCCTAAACCTAACCTTCCACGGGGCAGCACACCTAAACCTAACCTTACCCTATGTCTAACCAATGACTAGTCTAAACTAAGTATGCACCCCATCTCAAACCCTCACCCTAAACCTAACCTCCCACGGGGCAGCACACCTAAACCTAACCTTAACCCATGTCTAACCAATGACTAGTCTAAACTAAGTATGCACCCCGCCTCACCGAGGGTTGTTGGGCTTCCTCCTCACGGAGGACACAGGCTGGGGACTTTAATATATTAGCTCCCCTCACTTCACATGGGTGTGATTGTTTTCTACTAAGTCTGTGTCTCATAGGAAGGATGTGGGCAGTTCAGAAACCCGTCCACCAGTGACATCATCGATGGGGAATCCAAGCTAATAGAAACTGCAGGATTTCTAGCCCTGAAAAGTTGCAATGCGAAAATGGAAGTCATCGTTCTCACGATAATACAAATCTAAACATTTTGGTAAAAAAAATCTTGTTTAAAAAGAAGTAGAAGTAGACGGAGTAGAAATAAATTGTGCCAATTTATCATGATTATTAGTGGGGACCTATTATATGAAGATAGGTTGAAAAGTGGTGAAGTGGTCCTTTAAGGACATTTGCCCTTCCTCTTTCTGGCTTTGCTCAGGGGACCTGAGGCTGAGGCCAGTTAAGCCCAGAGGCTGCGATGCATCGGCCAAGACAGCATAGCAACATTTGAATATATATGGGGCCCTATTACAACTCACCTTGACTCTGCTGTGTAACCGCTGGCCTGTTTGCCCTGTTGCTGTGCTCTCTTGCTGATTATGTTCTGTATGCCCTGCTGCTGTACTCTTGTTGATGTCTTATGATTGTTGTGTTCATAGCCTGTTATCTTATCACGATAGGTTTGCCACTCGTTTTATACATTGTCTAGTCTGGTGTATGTGTCATTGTTATGTATGTCCTGTATGTCATGTCTATAAAAAACCTAATAAAAACTAATATAATAAAAAGCCCAGAGGCTGCTTCATCATTGCATAATGTTAAGGCATGAGAAAGGACCAATCAACCTCTCCACTGTTGATTGGTATTTGTGCTGCTTACATCAAACACGTGAACATTCACAGAAGTATTTACCTCTGGGGAAAAAGGAATAAATACATAAAAATAGAAAACATGTATTTGTGCTGTCATTGCTATGAACCATACTGTAGGTTTCAGGACAACTTTCCCAATATTCACCTGACTGATTATCTTAACATGCTCAGACCACAAAGTAAGGTGGAAGGAGATATTAATTGAATGAATACTTTACTAACAAGATTATTTACAGTATAGGCAGTACAGTCAAAAGTTAATGCCTTAGACTCTAGAGTCATTGGAGCCCGGGAGGAAATTAGAGCAGCATGCAGGGACTTTGTCACTGATCAAAAAGAAAGAGGGTCTGAGCCTGGGAAGGAGTTGGCCTATACGTGGATGAATGAATACTTTATTAACAAGATTGTTAACAGTACCCTATAGACAGAGTCATTGGAGCCCAGAAGGCTCCAATGACATACGTACAGGGACTTTGTCACTGAAGGAAAAGAAAGAGGGTCTGAGAGAAGGAGTGGAGTGGGCCTATAAGTGTAAGAAAGAGGAGCTGTACCAAGTGTACATAACATAACGTTGGAATAAAGCCAAAGGAGCCTGAAAGATCAGTGTGGCTGAAGAGACGTATATGATGAGCTTTCAGCTCATCCATGACATCTCTTTTTGCCCTGAGTGTACCTCACAGCACACAGCAGCACGCCAAGCTGCCAGCGCAGTGGTGATCACCTTCATTGACTTCCAAAAAGCTTTTGATACCATGCACCGGGGGAAACTCATGAACATTCTACACAGTATGTTGGTGTTCCTGAGAAGATGGTGCAGCTGACTGGAGCCAAGGTTCTGACTCACAATAGTGACACTAAACAGCTTTAGATCCTCACACAAGCACCTTTCAAAACAAAGTTACAAAGTGCTGTTTAGACCCCCTGGCTCCCCTCCTGTTTATTGTAGCGATGGACCATGCCCTGAGACTTTAATCACTCAGTGGCACGCTGAGACGCTGGGTTTCACGCTGGACCCCAGGAAGACTCGGCAAAGTACATCCCATCACGATCACCAAGCTCAATGATGCAGCTGACATTCCCCTTAGTCTCGGACACAGCAGAGGAAGGAAGGGAACTATACTGCCAGGACAAATGTGGAGCAGGAATATCGGCCTCATGCTCGCTGCCAAGAAAACAACAGTAATGCCATTTAAGACGGAGGACAGAACCACTGCTACTGCCAGCGGGACAGTGCTTGAGGAAAAAAAAGATGGTGTTGAAATATCTACAGCAATGTGTTTGGACAGTGGTTCTCAAAGTAGGGTTCAGGGACTGCCAAGGGGCCCTTAAGGGAGTGCCAGGAGGTCCCCACCAACAATTGTTTAATTTCAGTATTATTATTTCACTGGTTAGATGAGAGAATGTGTAAGAATAATAACAATTCAGATCACGGACGGTTATCTCCCCACAGTCTTCTGTACTAAATCAAATCTAAAATATAGCTTAATGGCATCCCTGGCGAAAGATATTTTCAAATGGGGGTCAGTGGCCTATCAGTCTGGGGGTCTGAGAACCAGTGTTAGATGATAATGTGTGCATACTGCATATATGTCTCTGCTATTAGCCTCTGGAGAAGGACTGTGGGAATAATGGACTATGAACAACAGGATTGCTAAGCTTTCGTTACGTTACATACCATGATTCTATGCTGTATGATAATAATATGAAGGAACCATGAACTATACACAGCTTTTCTGCTTTGTTAAATGTAAGCCTACAGTCCGTTACTGTCCGTGGCATACAAACAATTTATCCGCTTCATATAGTCACAGAGGAGTGCATAATGACAGTTCTCGACTTAAAAGCATCTTGCTTACTTGCTGAATTATCCCAAATTACAGACACAGTATCGTCTACGTCTATGCAAAAAGTGTGTCCATACGCTTTATACACTGCCTGACATGCTCTAACTAGCTGGATTATTAAAGGAGAAATAAATGGTAAGGATGCGGTTCATGACCCTGACATTATGTAGCAATGATGTGCTCAATCGGTCATTAGAGGCCAGATTCAATCACGTTAGATGCTGCTCGGTACTGCATGCCCGCTGCTTTCCGTCTGTTTGTTTAGATATGGAATGAATCATCCGAGCTCTGCAGGCCTCACTACCGCCTTGGGTCAATGATGTCATTAGGTCGTGTGTGTGTGTGTGTGTGTGTGTGTGTGTGTGTGTGTGTGTGTGTGTGTGTGTGTGTGTGTGTGTGTGTGTGTGTGTGTGTGTGTGTGTGTGTGTGTGTGTGTGTGTGTGTGTGTGTGTGCGTGCGCACATGTGCATGCGCTGCGGTGGAGTGCTCTATGAGGAAGCTGGGGGAAGTGATTGTGTGTTTGTGTGTGTGGGTGCATGTGTGCGTGCAAGGGAGTGATGGCAAAAGAAAGGGAGAATGCCACACAACGGTATGTAACCAACGAATGCATAAGAAACGCTAACGCGCAGTGACACTCAACACTCAACTATTGCATTTTTCAATGCTGTCTGTCACTCAATACAGTACAGTACCATTCTTGGTATGATTTCAGACCATGCAGTTGTTTGGCATATAACCATGTAGTGAGTGAATAGTGGTAGTGCAGCTGTAGGTCTGTGGGGACATCTGCTGTTCATGCTGGGTAGAACACACTGGTGGAAAGTAACTAACTACATGTACTCAAGTAGTACTTACAGTTTTGAGGTATTTATTTTACTTATTTATTTATTTTACTTTTAATTTTACTTGAGTACTTCAAAATGTCTGTACTTTTACTTCTACTCAGAGACAAATAATATTGCACTTACTCTACTACAATTATTTGAAATCTTGAGTTACTAGTTACCTTGTACATTTTAATTAAAACGTGCATTAACCACATCAGCCCTATATATGATTCGGCTATATGAAAATAGCCGCTCTACAACCTCACAACGTGTTGCATCGTGGCGCGTAGTGAGCTTGTAGATCTGCCATTTTCAAAAGAAACTTGTGAAATGGGACATTCTGCATAATGAGTACTTTCCCTTTATGTACTTTAAGTATGTTTTGTTGCTAATTCCTTTGTACTTTTACTCAAGTACATTTGAATACAGGACTTTTACTTGTAACAGAGTATTCCTAGTTGTGGTATTGATACTTACTTACTTACTTAAGTAAAACATGGCAGTACTTCTTCCTGAACAGCACAGTATGGCCTGACTCACACCTTTACAACAGACTGATGCATGCTAGATGCATGAGACTTATTGACTGATGCAAGCTCACAATGCATTTCCAATGGGAGTCACATGGTTTGACACAACATTTGTGTTGTATGAGGGGGTGGGGGGCAGTCGAAACACAGCCGAAAGCCGTACAACACAAATGTTGTGTCAAACCATGTGACTTCCATTGGAAATACATTGGGGCAAGATGTAAACAAACCCTTTCATACATCTAGCATGCATCAATGTTGTATGCTAGATGCGAAGGTGTGAGTCGCCCCTCAGGCCATATTGCCTTTGATTGTGTTGATAGTGCTTCATCTGACAGACTACTGTTTAAAAAGAAACATGGAACCCACACACAATATTATTCTTTAGTAGACCTTTGATATACAGTCATAGCTTTAGAAATATGGCGTGTTCTTGTAATTTAGTACAGTGGTATTATGGTGTAAGGATGATGTGACAGCAGTGCATAGTAAATCACTATAAGCTAATTACTGTACATGTCACGATATTGATCCAATACCTGCACAGCTTGCTGAGGGTTGGTCTAATTAGTAATTATACGTGTGTTTTTTTTTATTTTCTTTTTTTCAGAGTGATTTACACCTGCAAGCAGGGAAATCTTTACTGGATGTCAATCTCTGTCTATCAGTCTGAACGACCTGTTTAGCCATGCAGTCTCTAGCTATGCTACTGTAGGCAGTGGTGGAAAAAGTACTCAATAGTTTTACTTATGTAAAAGTATCAAAATACATCAAAATGTACTTAAAAGTATAAAAGTATTGGCATCGAAATGTACTTAAAGTACCAAAAGTAAAAGTACTCATTATGCAGAATGTCTCATTTAAGTTTTTAAATGTATAAAAATCTTTTGAGAATAGCAGATCTACAGGCTCACAATGTGTTGCATCGTGACGCATTGTGAGCTTGTAGATTGTAGCTTGTAGATTTTCAAATATATAGAGCTTAAGTGTAACTGAATGTTTTGTAATAATTATTAACAAAATCTACATGTCAAATCAACTAATCAAATGATTCCCGAGCGCGGCACGACTGCAGCTCACCGCTCCTTGGCTGCGGCTCACCGCATCTCTCCAAGATGCGGAGAACAAATTTCACTGCGGTAACGTGTGTGACAAATCGTACGACTTTGACTTTGACTTAAAGGAGTAAAAATACAATAGTTGCCTCTGAGAGGTAGTGGAGTAGAAGTAAAATTATTGGAAATTGGAACTACTCAAGTGAAGTACAAAATACCTCAACATTTTACTTAAGTACAGTACTTAAAGGAGAATTCCATACTAGAAGGCTTTCTTACCTTTATTTGTAGTTGTTACGTCCCCACCAAAGAGGTCCAGGTGTTATTTTGTGCAAAAGCGCATTATTGGCTATTTCCCCTACCATAAGCCCTCAATGAATTGCATTGAATTGCATTGAATTGAATGGGGCTATGGGGTGTTGTGCTAATTCGCTTATTTCCATCGCTCAAAAATCATTGTTTTGTATATATCCTCTCTTCATAATGTAAATAGTACCCCAAGCGTACTTCGCAACGTTGACACGACAACTTGCGTGCTTTAGTGTGCTTGGTGGTGTCTCGTTGCTCAAATTCGCTTGAGATTGCGCCCCTCCGTCCCGGTCTAAAACTATACTTTATCGGTCAAAAAACAAGTCTACGGTTGTTGGAAAAATAGTGATGGCAGCGGGATTCAAACCCGGTAGGTGTGTATTGGGAGTCTAATGACTAACAATGCATGCTACCAAGCTGGCTGCCAGAAAGGGGTTTTCTGGCTGTATTAGAATGTGAGGATGCCCTGCCCCGCGGGTGCCCTATTACTTCCTACTAGTAGTGGGAGGGGGCGGGGCCAATCATGCAGATCAGGGAAGAGCGCTGCCTGGCGGGCAGGGCGCCGCCCTGGCCGCCCTGGAAGTCCCTCTGACACTGAATCGTCCACTTTTTGAGGGACCCTCCTATGTCCAGCTTTGAGGGTCTGTCTAAACACAAACATTGAAGACAAAAGTGAGGACGCAAATTATGATTGGCCAGGATGAGATGATGTATGATGATAAGAGTGCCTTTGTATGAGCTTGACAAATGGAACAGTTTCTGAAATAGTGAACCTAAATAGTGAACTTCCCATGTCTATCATTTTTCAATGTCTGTCCAAGGGTTCGCAATTGTGTGTGTGTGTGTGTGTGTGTGTGTGTGTGTGTGTGTGTGTGTGTGTGTGTGTGTGTGTGTGTGTGTGTGTGTGTGTGTGTGTGTGTGTGTGTGTGTGTGTGTGTGTGTGTGTGTGTGTGTGTGTGTGTGTGTGTGTGTCACGCGTGCACGCGTGCGTGTGTGCGTACCTATATGTGCATGTCCTGTGCCTTTGTGCCAAAGGCTGAGTGTGTGATTCTATTATACTGGGTGACACATTGATTTATATGATGGGTATGGTCGGACAAAGGGATGTGTCTCAGACATGAAGGATATACAGTAGGACATGCTCAGCCAAATAAAGGAACAACCTATGCAAGCTCTACCATAGGTGTGCTCCACATTGGACCATATTGTCTGGAAAAGGTCATCTTCATTTTGGAGATTTGAGATACCGGTATATCCCCCCTTTTTTCTATCTCATTTTTATCATTTTTATCCCATGATTTTGTAACCCACCATCAGTGTTTTTTTTTACTCAGGCTTTATTGATTTTGTCTTATAGTTAAGCAAACAGAACTAGGGCGAATGTGACAAGTTTCCACTTGGAGGAGCAAATTCTGTCTTTCAGTCAGTTATTGGCAAACTGTGCCTGCCCCACTATTGCTGGATATTGTGAATGGGTGGCTTAATGTTTTTTGTCTAGTTATTTATCTCTACAAGAAAGAATCCCATTCAGTAATTAGGCTACAGTTACAGACAGAATCAATAGCTTAAGCTTAATTATTTCCTATGCCATCTTTAGACAAGTGAAAGATCGTCCTGAGATGGAAAAATCTTAAGACAAAGAAATGCATTTAAGCTTTGTATAAACCAAATGTGTGTCACTTGCTGAAAATAACTAATTTTCAAGCTAACACGCTTAGCTTGAAAATCTGTTCTTTTCAGCAAGTGACACTCATGGAGTTTAAGTAGCTTGTTAAGTAGCTACTTAAACGTATGGAGTTTAAGTAGCTTGTTCATAACAGAACACCAAACTACTATCAGACCTCTTCAAAACATCAGCAAAGAACCCATTTGGATTCGTATTCAGCCTGCATATGGTTGGAGCCTGTCTTGCCAGATTTAATAACTACAATAGAAGGCTGAGATTCTTTTGAGGGATTGTTTAATAAAGCGTTAGTGGGATCCCATCAGAAGTCATTACATGCAGCGATTGAGGTCTTCAAGCATTTCAAGGGCTTGATATACTGTGATACGTTGTAGATCTCAACCAAGTATAAATGTGGCTTTACACACAACCTTCTACTGCTGAGTGAGGGAGATGAGCTACTTTGCCCCCTCAACTAATGTAATCACACGGGTTAAACTCTCATCACTCTCCTAAAGATGGCAGGAAGTTAATTGAATAAGCCAACAGAGGATGTATCAAAGGGACAGCCAGAGGAATGGCATCATTTTTTTTTGTAATCTTTTGGCAGAGCTCATTGGGCAATGTATGCCCCCATTGCATAACAACAGTGTCACACGCTGAAAACGTGAATTAACTAGGCCTACTAATAAAATAATATCCTGTCTGCCTGAGCTGCAGTATACTATAAACATTACATATGTACCGTTTATCAAATTATTGTAGATATTTATCAAATAATTGTAGATATTTATTTTTGTAAAATAAACTTGCCAAACGGCGTATCATTCTGTAGCATGTACCAAGCCCAAGACACCTGCTGATGCCATGCAGACTGCATTGCGATGAGGAAGAGGAGGTGGTATAAACTCAGACAGCCAGAGTAAAGGTATAATTTATTTGTCTCTGCATCTCTTTGCCAGAGCTCAATGGGCTTGTACCCAATAAATGCTCCTTTGTACGACCGAAAACAGCCAATCTGATAGTATAAACAAGGTTTTAATCTCCTCTGACTAAATGATGTCTCTGAGTGAGACTTGCCAAATCAACCACCCACGGCGTCACTGTAGGTCTCAACTCGACACATGAACAAACACGCGAACACACATACAGTACGTGCGCGCGTGCACACACACACACACACACACACACACACACACACACACACACACACACACACACACACACACACACACACACACACACACACACACACACACACACACACACACACACACACACACAATGCGAAGATGTGGGTATGTACTGTACTGTACTGTATGAGTCAGCCCGCATTCTTTGATTGGCAGGCGTTGAAAGCCAAACTAGACCACACAAGCAGATTGTCATTGGATGCTGCTACGTCTGAAGTGGTCGTGGCTGATAGACCATCACAACAACATAATGGATTGTGTACTCAATCTTTATGTTTGCTCCACAGATAGTGTGTGTGTGTGTGTGTGTGTGTGTGTGTGTGTGTGTGTGTGTGTGTGTGTGTGTGTGTGTGTGTGTGTGTGTGTGTGTGTGTGTGTGTGTGTGTGTGTGTGTGTGTGTGTGTGTGCGTGCGTGCGTGCGTGCGTGCGTGCGTGCGTGCGTGCGTGCGTGCGTGCGTGCGTGCGTGCGTGCGTGCGTGCGTGCGTGCGTGCGTGCGTGCGTGCGTGCGTGCGTGCGTGTGTGTGTGTGTGTGCGTGCGTGCGGTTGTTAGTGCATGCGTGCCTGCCTGCCTGCCTGCCTGCCTGCCTGCCTGCCTGCCTGCCTGCCTGTCAAAGTGTAGCAGCGTCTTTAAGTCTGATAAGGTGTCATCCATAGAAAGAGCTCTGCCTCCCAACATGATGGCCATGACAGTGATGTCTAACGATGATTGCCCTCAGCTGAGATCACAGGTTTTATTTTACTTGGCTTTTTAATGCCCAAACACAGAGTATCATTTATACAGTAGTGTGTAGTTATATATATCCGTTTAGTGAGATCAGGGTTCAAAATCAGGAATAAAAAAGGTCAACACCTGACTGACATTAACGCTTGAACGGTGAAATGTTATTTATCCACCAACCTCTCTCGTGCTCTTTTTTCTCGTGCCCTGGACACACATACAATCAAGGACCCACACCATCAATGTCATATACCATCCACATACAGAATTAAATACCATCCACATACAGACTGAAAAGGGGTTTAAATAGGTTTGTGTTTTTTATTGACACTTTGGGGATTCTGGGGAGGTTTTGAGTACTTGTTGGTCCCCACCTGCAGTACTGGCAGCGGTGGCCGAACGGTTTGCGGAGCGGTCTTGATACCGGAAGGTCGCCAGTTCGTATCCCCGGACCGGCACGTTAAAATTACCACCGCTGAAGTGCCCTTGAGCAAGGCATTGAACCACTACCATGAAATGTTCTATGAGCAGGGCCTGGCTGTAAACAAGTATCTGATGCTTAGTCCAGTTACCCTGGGTAAATATAGTAACTTTGCTTTGCTTTGCTTTGGCAAACCTGTTGATTGAAAGGGGCCAAGCACTGTAGAGGAGGAGGGGTGTTTGTTCATATGTTTGTATTATGTATCAAGTGTTTATTCCTAATTTCCTGTTTTTGTAACTTTTTTGGCCCGTCTCCTGTTGCCGGCATGCATGCTACATACTAATTCCTACACGGGTTGTGCTTATAACCACGCCCAAGGGGAAGTTAAGTTCACTGAGGTTAAGGTTAGGGTTAGGGTTAGGTCTAGGCTGTCAATCACAGCGACTGGCCAATCACAGCACGTCGACTGCACAACCCGTGTAGGCTTTGGTATGTCGCGGCATGCACTGACTGTCAATCTTTTGGAGAGGTAAATAAAATACCCAAAATGTACCTGTTTGCTTCATAGAGCCTTGGGCCATCGGCCAGCCCTTTTGCATGCACGCACGTACGCACATTCTCTCTCTGCCTGTCCATGTTTTCTTTGTTTCTGCACTCTGGTTTCTTCCCAGGCTCCCCCAGAGTCAGTGTCGAAGTGTCCTTGAGCAAGACTCTGAACCCCTAATTGATCCAGACTAGAATTCTAGCGCCACGCGTCGTTGGCTCCCTTGCAACGTTGTCACCCTTGCAATGTTGCACTGCTAATTGTAGTGAGCAAGAAAGGTGTTGGTGTGAGTAATGAGTGTGATTGATGCACATGGAGAATAGGGTGTAAATGCAGATGGTAAGTGTGACCGACTAGTCACTACCCAGGGCAAGGAAGGACACGACACAGGCAGTTGTTCTCAAGTAGAGTGGTTTATTCCTCTCAGTGCAAGGAATAACACAACATATGACATTTTACACAAGAGAGGAGATAGCTCTCCACTGTCCGGACAGACGCTCTCTCCTGAGTGTTTGTGGAGATGACTGATTTATCCTGTTGTGCCTTGATCAAGTCCATGCACAACAGGTGCGCAGCCACACCCAGCTCTGACCAGTTCTAGTTTGACTCAGGCCAGGTGTGACTGCTTAAATCAGTCATCCTCCATCTCACAGTAAGTAGTCGGAAATAAGATAGCATTTGTTGTGTAACAACATGGTTTATTGTCATGTTGTAATGTATGACAGTGTGACTGTACTGTTCATACTGTACCGTGCTGTGGTATACTACTCGTAGTGTATATTAGAGTGCTGTACTGTAGTGTTTGTACTGTACTGTAGTAAAATCGTACTATACCATACTGTACTGTAGTGTTTGTACTGTACTGTAGTATTCGTACTATACCATACTGTACTGTAGTATCTACTGTACCGTACTCTACTACTTTAGGAAGTGGTGGTGTTGCGCAATAAGTCAATGTATGCTTACTGTGCAGTGTGCAATATGTGGAGACATTAGGAGCTTGATGATAATAGGCCAAGGACCGTGCGGGAGTACTTAGCAAGTGTTGTGTGAAATGTGGAGGCGTTTGAGCGTGCGTGTGCTGAGAGAATCTCTTTCAAAGGTCCATGGAGAGGGGCTTCAATAATGTAGCAGGATGTGCAGGTTGGTGCCTTGTATGGTTTCCTCCGTCATCGGTGTATGAATGTGTGTGTGAACTGTGAATGGGTGAATGTAATGCACAATTTATGTAAAGTGCTTTAAAAGCGCTATAAATGCACCATTTACCATATTTGATCTCATGGTGCATTTCTGTAAACATCCTTTGGAGGCAGTAGTGATAGCTTTGTGTGCAGGTAATCTCTTGAAAAAGTTGACCTACCCCTAGCGAGAAAGTTAATTTGTTGTTTTAATAGTCATAAACAATTCCACTGGGTGTCAAAATCAGTCGTGACGTCACAGAGTAACCGTAAACAACACAATCTGTTCTGTTCTTGGATTAATGTTTGATTCTGGCAACTTTTCCACAGTCCCATAACAGATGCCTGATTTTGCTGTAAATATTTTATCTTTGATATATAATTGCTCGTTATACCCACTGCAACTGCATGCGTATACTATCCATATACTGTTGTAGGCTGGCTGACGCTGTAACCCCATATCCGCTGTTGATACTGTACGTCTACTCTGTACACACACACACACACACACACACACACACACACACACACACACACACACACACACACACACACACACACACACACACACACACACACACACACACACACACACACACAGTATCCATTTATGGATGATTGATCTATGTTCATATTACTGGTGATAGATTGTACACTATAGTTACCAGTACGCCTACACTGGTTAACAGATTATACGCCATGGTAACCGATTCAAATATAATAGAGGTTTTCATACATGTGTGCGTGCATGCATGCGTGTGCTTTGTGCCTACTACTGTATATGTATGTACTGGGGTTTTGGGTACGTTCTTGTGTACAGTGAGAGGTTGTTTGTGTTCTGCACAGTGTGTGATCTTGTTGATTGTACAGTATAAGATCGATGGATGTCTCTCTGTCTTCACTTCAGTCTAATGAAGAGTTTAGCTCGAAAGGTCATAGTTTTTCTCTCTCTCTCTTTGGAGCCCTACAATGGGCGAGCGTTTCATAAATACATTTTCCACTTTTCCTAAACCGATCGTCGATCAGCACCTGCTCAATTTCGGGTTTGGGATGTGCATGTCTTCTTCTTCTTCTTCTTCTTCTTCTTCTTCTTCTTCAGAGGTTGTTTGTGTGACTTAGGATTGTTTTTCTGTCGAGCAGTAATGTCCCTCAAGGCCAGTGCACTGACCAGTCACACACTCTTCCTCCATTCTTCAGACCACAATCAATGGGACGTGTCTGGCAGCTCTGTTTATGATAATTACCTGGCAGTGCAGTGCTGTCACTTCACATCTGTTTAGTGGAGATGGGCCCTCTCCTCCAGAGAGGACTGGAGTGGAGGCTAATGTGTCACTGAAAGCCTGATGATTTATACTTCGTTATATGATAGTGTCGCATGCAGAAATGGGCCTATCGACAAGCTGCAGTCTTAACTTGGACTTAACTTAAATGTATCCATAATATGTTAGCCTGAAAACCAGACAAAGCTGCCGTTGCAAAGAAAATCAGACCCGTCTGAACTGAGTGGTGCTGTGTGTGTGTGTGTGTGTGTGTGTGTGTGTGTGTGTGCGTGTGTGCGTGTGTGTGTGCGTGCGTGTGTGCGTGCGTGCTGCACACACTGCACTCTGTACTTGTGATACACTAAAACTGTACTACTCGTACTGTACTGTACACCATACTGTACTGCATTGTACTCTGTACCGTAGTACTGTACTGCACTGTACTCTGTATTTGCTGTATGTTGCTGGACCCCCTCGAAAACGAGATGATACATCTCAAGGGATATCCTTTTCTCAATAAAGGTTCATATATATTGATACACTGTAAACTGTACTGTACTGTACTGTACTGTACTGTACTGTACTGTACTGTACTGTACTGTACTGTACTGTACTGTACTGTACTGTACTGTACTGTACTGTACTGTACTGTTCATATTTGTACTCTGTACTGTAGGCTACTGTAGTGAGCTGTACTATAGTACCATACTGTACAGCACTGTACTGTGTGTACAGCACTGCACTCTGTACTGGTGATACACTCAAAAACACGGCTTCCCATCGTGCACCATGTGCACAGTATGAAGCTCAACAGCGCCACTTTGCCACCTGTTGGTACCCCAAACAGACAGACAGAGGGAGGGAGCCACATTGTTATTTCCTTGGAGTGGTTAGCAACACTCAAAAAATGCCCCTGCAGATTTGGTCTGGCAACACTCAGTTGTGATTAGATTTCACTCCCTCCAAACGTCCGAGCATTAATATGGTAACGCCCCGCCTGCCTCTGATTGGCCTACCGACACTGCCGGCCTTATGCTGGATAGTCTGCCGCGAGGTTACTCCGTGGTGGGAAATAAATAAATAATACAAGTACGATATAATACAAGAGAATGACAGCTTGGCACGCGCGACAGTAACTTGTATTTTTTGTAGAAGAGGCAAACTAATATATTGTTTATGCCTATATTTGTATACATTATTGTACTGTAAAAAGGTCCCTTTTCCCTTGATCTTTATCTTTTTTTAGTAAATAGTATTAGTTTAGTATAATTAGATTAACCCATTCTGGGCGGGGACACCTTTTGGTGTTCTAACCCTTCTGGACAGGAACCCCTCTTGGGGTTCTGTACAGTATGTACAGTATTCTATATTCTGCTATATACAAATTTAAGTTTTTCAGAAAGCTTAGGTCAGGATTTAAAGGGCTTTTTAGAGTTGGCCTCTACACGATAATCAACACTAACACTTTAATTAGAACACACCCAAATCAAATCATACAACGTCGTACGTATTCAATCAATCATTCAATCAAAGCAAACGGCATAAACAATATTAGTTTGCCTCTTCTACAAATATAAAAGTTACAAGTTACTGTCGCCAAGCTGTCATTCTCTTGCACTTATTATTATTTCCCACCACGGAGTAACCTCGCGTCTGGTGAGACCATTGGGGCAAGACGGGCAATGTCGGTAGGCCAATCAGAGGCAGGCGGGGCGTTACCATGTCTATGCTCGGTCGTAGAATAGATATACACCCTCCAAAATAGTGAGGGACCAATCAGGAACCAGAATGCAAATTCGCCCCTTGGAAATGCAGGTTCCACACAGAGATTCCAGACTAATATCTACATAGAGATATTAGTCTGGCCATGCCAGGCTAACTCATGTTACGCTGACTCATCTCTCATTCATTGCACGTCATCCAGTGCTGCTGAGGGAGAAAGATATCGGTTTGCCCTCTATACCGATTATTCATTTGAGAGGCAAGGTTATATGGAAGGTTCATTTGGTTCCATTTGTACACTGTGTGATTTTATTGTGAAGATTGCAATCAACCTGCAGTTATACTTTGCCTTGCATTGCTTTGCTAAATGGTTAGAGTACTATTGTATAATAGTGCATGGGGAGTTGGGGACAATTTAAGGACAAGGTTGAATAATCAACATAGTAAAAGGCATTCCCCTCATGTTGCGTAACAGGACAGATGCAGAGGGGACAGAGAAAGCTGTGAAAAGGCAAAAACAGAGCAGGCAGGGAGGATTTTCTGAACCACCTGCTTAATCATTTCTTTATGTATGATGTACTGTATTATCATGTTTTGTTCTTGCTTACTGTAAATCGCTCTCGATTAAGAGCGTCTGCTAAATTGTAAGTTGTAAATTGTAAATTGTTTTTGTTTGCTTTGTTTTTAAAAGTAATACATTGAAATTGTAATGTAAACGGTGAGGTTCTCGCATAAGCCCCCCTAAGGATTCTTACCTGATGTCTTATTGATGAACTACCATATTATGCAATAACTGTTGTACAAATCAAATAAATCAAATACTGCATACAGGTTGATAATGAATGGCCAGTTTTGATTGTTTGTGTAAACACAAACATTCATGTGTAAACACAAACATTGAAGACGAAGGTGAGGACGCAAATTCTAATTGGCCGGAATGAGATGATGTATGATGATGTATGATGATAAGAGTGCCCCTCACTTCACACAGGTGTGATTTTTGTATTTTTAACCTTATGCCAGTATGAGCTATGGATATGTTAAAAAGGTTAAAAATACATAAAAAAATACTGCACCATCTTTAAAAGAGGACATTTTGTAGCATACCTTATAGATAAGAGGTATAAGTTTGCTTGAACCTAATTGTCTACCACAACTAGATGAAGGAGAATTTGACAGTGTGCAATTAAAAAAGACTACATTAATTTGTTTAGTATTCATTCATTTCTATTCATATACCGTATCTCCAGTATTCTGCCAAGCTTGGGCATGACCAAAACATCAGTCAAGTCTCCTGATGCCTGAATTACACAAACCTGTTGTGTAATTTGTTAAGAAACTTTAATAATAACTAAGTGGTTAGAGGAGTGCTGTCTGGCTTTAAATGGATGGCTGCTACACACCAGGGCTTTTAAGGATGAAGAGGACACGAGTTAGCTTCTAATTTAATCCAATTTATATCTGATCCGAGATCCAGAGTGCAGTCTTGCCACTAATAGTAAACCAAGTACCCCCTGTGACCTCTTCCTCTAAAGCAGAGATTCTTATCTGTTATTCTTCTATATCATCTAAAATCAAAACTGTATTCGCAGGCTCTTAAGGCAATTCATTATTAGAAAACCCTGGAAGGGATATGTGTACAGATTACAGACTTACAGTCTTCAATACACAGCAAAAAAGCTACTTCAAACTGCTTAGTTATTGTCTCCAGTCAGGCCAAAGGCTAGACTATGTTTCTTATTTTTTCGGTTGCCAATGTGTGACCCCAACGGCAACTTTCTACAAGCTGCTGATCTAAACAGTATAATATAAAAAAATCAATAATCTGTACATTGAAACTATAGACACTATAGGATGCCAGGTCTACAAATAGACCTAAAAGAAGGCAGCATGCACGACTCCATCTCGTCTCCATCACTTTGATAATTTTACCGGGTGCACAGTCGGGAAAGACACTTTTAAACAAGAGAAGACTGTTTCGGCAGAAGCCTTCGTCAGCGTTGTATCTTCATAATCTTCATACAACGCTGATGAAGGCTTCTGCCAAATCGCGTTCGTTGTGTACTGTTTGTTTGCAGCATACCATACCAATACCTACCATGCAAAAATAAATAAGTGCCTTAAAGGACAGTTCCATGAGTGCTGGTTTTATACTCTTGCTACAAATAGACCTGCCATCTGTCTACATAACTAACTATCTAAATGACATTTTAGCCTTTGCATAATCCTGCAAGGTCGTCAAGGCTATAGGGTAAAGTGGAATTACGGTGGAAGGTTGGGAGTGAGTCTGCAGTTCTAATTGCAATGGGGAGTTCGTTCCAAAGTTTGGAAGCCAGGCTCAGAAGGGATAAGATTCTGGAAAGTGTGGAGCGTTGTCCCAGATGTTTTAATGAAGGTTCTGACAGCTTCTCTGTGTTAGCTGATCTAAGACATGATAAGGATTTGTGAGTGCTTATAACTGTAATTTTGCAGTGCTATAAGCAGATTATAATGCATTATGTTTATAATGCATTATAGACATGGGCTTTATAGAAAGTTTTACCCAGCAAATGTCACTGATTGCTGCACAAACATGATAATAATATTTTTTTACAGTAGCCTACACATAATCTCGGGAGTCATATGACAATTCGTGTCAAACTTTTTGATATTCCATATCGTTTACCTGTAATTGGCTTCCCAAAAAATAGTGGGAGGGGTTATGCAAAAAGTTGAACTGCATGATGTGGAATATAGCTATTCTACGGCTTCATTAACCCATTAAGGACGGGAACCCCTTTTGGGGTTCTTGTTGCTATCTACAGTATAGCAACATTCACATTCAGCCTCTAAATGGGTCAAGTCCTGATGGCTGCAACCCATGATTTACACAACCCCGGCTTGACAGAGATACTGTATGTGCTCCGTGAAACACCCGTTCTTACCTTTGTTTTGCGTGTGTGTGTGTGTGTGTGTGTGTGTGTGTGTGTGTGTGTGTGTGTGTGTGTGCACGTGCAGTCGTGCACACATGTTTGCATATACGCATGCATGTGATGTGTGCAGCAGGTGGATGCTATGGGTTATTAGGCCAGATAAACAGAACAGGATTGTATAACTCTAGCTAACCGATAATTCACTGACCTTTACCTCCTACACTCTAATGCATTCTAATTGGCACAGAAAGTACAGCATGACTTACTTTGCAACACATACATGCGCACATGCATGCACACACAAACACACCTGGTAGTTGTCATAGAGATTAAGGCTCACAGCTATACTAAACCATGTAGTTCACACCTTACAGAAACGGCTGGGGGATAATAACCGAGAAACCATTAAATCACATCATCGCTGTCGGGTGGCTATGAAAATAGCGTTCTGAGCTTGTACTGTAGATCTGCTATTTTCACTGCCTTTGTGTGATACTGTTGTATGATGAAGTAGGGCATTAATATATATTATATAATGTATATTTATATGGAGATGCAAGGTTTCGGCCCTACAGCAACGATGTGCAATGTTGGAACAAGGTGGGAAAAAGGTGGAGTTGTACAAAATAACCCAATATCTTGTTTTTGCTTGCCAGGCCGCTGTCTATTTCATTCTGTGTGGCTGAGTCCTGCCCATTTTCAGAGGTGGCACGCACCATGCAAAAGAATGACCGGTCCGGGGACGACAGCCAGAGGGACAGTGTGAGTGGATGACTTATTCTTTTCCTGTTAGTGTTGTGCAGAAACATCCCATGTCCATATTTCACCTTTTCGTGTTTTTGTTTTTCACAAATGAATGCCCTACTTCAGGTGTTCCCAAACTGTGGTGCGTGCACCCCTTGTGGTGCGTGCACCCCTTGTGGTGCGTGAACGCCCTCTAGGGGGTGCTGTGGTGCGTGCACCCCTTGTGGTGCGTGCACCCCTTGTGGTGCGTGAGCGCCCTCTAGGGGGTGCTGTGGTGCGTGCACCCCTTGTGGTGCGTGCACCCCTTGTGGTGCGTGCACCCCTTGTGGTGCGTGCACCCCTTGTGGTGCGTGAACGCCCTCTAGGGGGTGCGTGGCATGAAAAGGGTAATGGCTAGTACAAACGGCAAAATCCAGTAAAACACTTTTGTAAGGAGATGTATAGAGCAGCTGCGGGAGTATACATGACATTCTAATTTGCCATTATCATATTTAAAAAAAAAATCAGTTTCCGTCAAATACAACGAGACTGAGCGTTGGGCGTGCGTCAGCTATGTCAGGAGGTAACAGGTGGTGCACGGCCAAAAACGTTTGCCCTAATTCATCAAAACAATTGTGTTGAAACAAAAGTTGTGAAAATAGCAAATCCACATGCTATACAAATATAACACACGCACGCACACACGCACGCACGCACGCACGCACGCACGCACGCACGCACGCACGCACGCACGCACGCACGCACACACGCACACACACACGCACACACACATAGCAAACAACAAAGGTCATAACGGGCATAAGAAGTGTGTGTGTGTGTGTGTGTGTGTGTGTGTGTGTGTGTGTGTGTGTGTGTGTGTGTGTGTGTGTGTGTGTGTGTGTGTGTGTGTGTGTGTGTGTGTGTGTGTGTGTGTGTGCACGTGCGTGTGTATGCATGTCTTTTATACCCTGAGATTGAAAGGTAATGCAATATTCAGCCATACACTAGGCTATTTCTTTGTTGGCCACATGTCTTTTTTCCTTTTTATTCCTTTTATCTTTCATCTCCGTCCACCATAGCAGTAACTCAAACACATATCCCTACCTACCTATAGTAGCTTAAGGGTTTTGTATGCCTTGTAACAGAAAGAGATGAAATGTCATGCTTTATTAAAATTGTAGTTCCAGCACACCTTTTGTTATTATTATACATTCTGTCTTTTTGATTTAGACAGGCGGCAGGAAAGCATAATAACAGAGAATATAGTTGATACTTCTTTATCTAGCATCAGGCTTATCCTGAATAAGATGCTGTATTCAATCATATACTCTATAGGCAGTGACCTTTGTTCAAAATCAAATGTACTGCACTGCACACTGCACAGTGTAACAAAGTGTGGATCTGGGTAGCGAAACTAGATCAAATGTAATTCGAATATGCAAGTCTTTCAGGCTCACATTGTAAATCAGACATGATATGTCAGGCAACCGGAGCGTTTCTCTTCTTAATGTGTAAAGTGGGTGAAACAGCCACAATGCACCTCCCAATATTCATTCGAGGAATGTCAAATCCACAGCACACCTTCGGCACCGGCTCCACATTTCCACAAATGCCGTCTCTCACACCTGTCTGGCCAGTGATCCTTATAGAAGTGGTATTAAAACGTAAAAACATCGCTTGGATGCAACTGGGACTTCAGTCCTCAGTGATGTATCCCAAGGTCATCGGGGTTTCGGGTCTCGCAAACATCATACCCCTCACTCGGGTGACCCAGCCGGGGTGATCAAGTCCCGACTTACGTCCCAGTAGCTATACCCTCGATCAGACCCACTAGGGAAAGACCAGGGCCCCACAATCCGTTGGAACCACTCCGGAACTACTCTGCTGGGACTGAGAGGCACAATTCTGGCATGTGGAGGGACTAGGCTCTGTGGGTTGACTCCTGTCCGGGTCCCTCCTACGTCTCACCAGGTCCACTCCTGCTCTCACCAGGAGTACCACCAGGACCTGTGCGTTGCACCAGACTCCCAGCACCAGACACTTCATTCAGGAGTGGTGCAGTTTCTTGAGCCGCAATGGTTCTGCAGGCTCCACCTGGGCAACGGTGGTACTGCAGGCTCCGCTTGCAGCTCGAATGGCCCTCCTAAAGGCCTCATCAAAGGTTTTTGGGCTTCCTCCTCACGGAGGATGCAGGCTGGGGCGCCAACACATATTGCTCCCGGGGTGCCGTCTACATTCCGGCTGTCACCCGTCTCTCCGGTGGTCACCGAGACTATACCTGGTTGTCACATAGTCTATTCCTATGAGTAGAATAGAATACCTCAGAACGAAAAAACATCGCTTGGATGCAACTGGGACGTATCCTCAGTGATGTATCCCAAGGTCATCGGGGTTTCGGGTCTTGCGAACATCATACCCCTCACTCGGGTGACCCAGCTGGGGTGATCAAGTCCCGACTTACGTCGCAGTAGCTACCCTCGATCAGACCCTGATGTTGGGACTGGGAGGCACAATTCTGGCATGTGGAGGGGCATTATTCCAGTTCCTTTCCCCTCCATCAGGTGCCCCAGCTGACCAAGGGGACGCAGTATAGAGACCAGGATTACTGCATGTTTTTTGTATGGGTACCTACCCTAGGGGACATGGGGACAACATGTAAACTCCACACAGAAAGGCCCTTTTCGCCTACCCTACCTAGGGTAAGGGCGCTGATGACGCGGAGGAGAGAACACGCCCCACAGTGGGAATCGTACTGCATGCTATAAGCATACTATATATTATTACATGGCTTTGTTGAATACTCAATTCTGATTGGTCATTCGAGGCATTCTGCTGTCTTATTTCCTGGTTATTTCCTGATAGCACACTGCTGATCTCAATAACAAACCAGTGTTCTGCCTCTGTTGATGTTCCTAATATGGAAGCGGAAGCTTGCAAACTAATAACACCATTTTTAAATCAATATTTTATGTTACATGATTTTGTTTGTAAGTAGCTGTGTAATAAGCAGAATAATGTAGTGCTCATTATTGGAAAATAAACCCCTTCAGGGCAAAGCAGAATGTCGCTTCATGTCACTAATGCTTCGCCTCTTCAGGATTTATTTTCCAATAATGGCCACCTCACTGTACGTTATCCCTACCTATAGCATTTTGAGTAATACTCTATTGTAGCCTAGGTGCTGTAGGAATGCAATTATAGCCTGTGTAAAGCAGGGCTCCTGCACCTTACCATGAAATGTAAATAGTGCAAGGCACCAACCTGCTCATCACGAGCAGTTAGGGGTTAAGGGCTCCATTTTTGTCTCATATTTCTAAAGCCACTATTTGGGGATTTAGGAGTGGGGAAAGGGTGTTCCCCCACTAAAGTTGCCCGTTAGTGCTATATTGCTTCATAGCCTCAGCCCGTTGCTGCCTTGAAGTCTCACTTGTGCTGCACCCAACGCCCCCCCCCCCTCCCGTGCCGTTTTTTCCACACGCACAGAGCCAAGAACACTCGTCTTTCACAACTCGTTTAAATCTCGCCCATTTTTTAAATGTAAACTACGAAATTATTTGGTAATTAATTAATTTGTATATAGATAGATTGTGCGTGTAGATCGTCTCTACGGAATGGTATGAAGCGAAAAGGAAAGTTTGGCAAGTCGGATTAACTGAAGCTGGTGATGAACTGAAGAGCAAATGGAATCGCGCGCACAGCACAATGGCTGGCAGGCTGGCACAAATAACTTCTTTGACTATACAATTATGGCAGGCACTCACTTCAGCTGATTATAGGAAAATAACAAAGAGATGCAATATGAATATTGGAGAGATGAGGCAGCCTGACTATAGTCTGTGCCTGGACATCTCCATTGAGGCGCGCGGTGGCCGCTCTTTACCAAACTAATTTGGCACGGCTTACCAAAATGGCAATTTAGGGGAAAGCGTGCCAGCACGCCCATGACCACACCTCTAGGCGCAAATACCGGTGTCTGCAAAAAAGATAGCGGGTGACGAAAATACCATTAAGGGACAGAGAAAGCTCCTATATTCGTAATTTTCGGGCAGCGGCTGAATTGCGGGCCGCGTTGCGGGTAAAGTCGGAGACGAAATTGGAGCCCTTTAAGTGTCTTACAGTTTCAACCTTCGTTCGAAAATGTCCCAAAAATATCCTTAAAAAAGGGCACTTTGACGCTAACCTATTGGGAACCAGGAACCTTCAGATTCCCAAACAGCCACTCTATGAGCCACTGCCTTCCTAGATGTTTCACATCTGCTAAATATTCACTGTACTGGGCAATATTGAGGAGTTTAGGAAATCCAAGCAAGTTCTTAATGTAAAATATTATCATTTTAGCATTTTTCTTTTTTGTTGTTGACATTAGTGGGAAAATACCTCAAGCTGTGTGTGATACCATTTTCTATAGGACGCTGTTGAATGCATAATACAGGCTCTTGGGGGCTGTCCAATTGTCATGATTCACCTTATGAGCATCACCATGGCTACGCAGATGTGACTGTGTGTCACAGACGTGACTGTGGCTGTGTGAGTGAGGGTGTGATGAGGCTGTGGAGACAGGCCAGACATCACTCCGTCTCCTGCCCGTGCACATCTTAATACCCAATTAGGGCCCAGCAGGGGGACATCCAGGCACGGACCAGGCCCTTTGGACAAGGAAAGGGGAACAGGATGAGGAGAGGGGAACAGGGGGGCTGCCAGAGGAACACATGGGGAGAAAACACATGCAGATAACAACAGGGAAGAAGGATTCTGGGCATTCAGACAGAGGCACAGAGAGTGGACACTGTATGCTAGCCTGGCATGGCCAGACTAATATCACTGCCATATATTGCTCTGTGTGGAACCTGCATTTCGAAGGGACAAATAAAAAAAAATGCCTTTGGTGATAAACCCACCCCATATTTGCATTCTGGGCCCTGATTGGTCCCTCACTACATTAGAGGGAGTGATATCCAATCACAACTGAGAGGTGCCAGACCAAAGGGCTATTTATTTCCCGCACTGGCAGATTGATCTGATTTCCAGGCTAACTATATGCAGTCTTCGGCTTATTAGCACCATAGTCACGTACCATAGTATGTGATGTAATAATGTAATCATGTAAAGATGTCACGGCAGACCCAATGCATTCAGGAGACAAGGACAGGGTGAGAAAAAGATTCAGAGCAGATAAAAAGATGAAAAGCATTTACAGAAGTTACAAGAGAAAGAAGGAAGCTGGAAGTACCTTCACTAAAAACGCCGGAGCAACGCTCCACACGTCCCAAACTCTTCTCCCTTCTGGCTCCAAAACTATGGAATGCACTTCCCATTACAATCATTACAATCCATTACAATCCCATTGTAATCCCATTACAATCATCCCAATCTTCCGCCGTAGTCTGAAAACCTACCTCTTCAGACTCCATCATGGCCCGTAGCCGATCTTACAAGCATATGCAAAGGCTCAACTTACTGTGTAGATAGCACTTTATGTAATGTATACTTAGATAGCTTTTTATGCAGACTTATAGCATTTTATGTAGACAGCACTACAATAGCAATTTATGTAGACATAGCAAAGTCTAAAGTATATATATAGTTTCATTATAGATATTCCACTGTTACGTTCTTATAGCTTACGCATCTTTCATGATAACTTTTTATGTATGTGATGTATTGCCATGCTTTTAGTTCTTGCTTAATGTAAGTCGCTCTGGATTAAGAGCGTCTGCTAAATGCCTAAATTGTAAATTGTAAATTGAGCAGGGGAGACATCATGGGACGTTTGGAAAAGTGACAGCAGACATCATACCCAGAGCCACGACTAGGGGTGTAATGATATAGTAACTATCAAAATATTGATTTTAATGTAAAAACAAAATCGAAGTAAATATCGTATCGTATCGTTTGACTTTGACTATCGTTTTGCAATGCAAATAATCGGTATTGAATTGTTTTGCAATGGAAATAATCAATTTTATCAATACTAAGTAGGCTACTTTGTATTTAGCATTGTATTTAGCAATTTTAAGAAGAAAAAAGAAAAAGATTAGTTTAATTACTTTTCCATATAGCTACACTTCGTCTATTGTTAAATGTGTGTATTCTCTGTGTTCATGTCAAGGCGTGGTTTTGTCTATGTGTCCAAATACAATGTCCTTGTATTTGCCAGAGAATCATTGTGTTTACTAATTTATATCAATAATAATACATCTTTCCCTTAAAAACCTGCACTATCCACACATTTCGCACATATTTAATGTATTTGCTAAATAGTTACTGTATCGATTTCAAATCATGGAATCGTATCGTATCGCCATAATGAACCTGCAGTATCGTCCATGTATCGTATCATCAACCATGTATCGTGATGCGTATCGTATCGCTGTTAAGGTGTATTGTTACACCGTTAGCCACGACACATTGAGCTATCATCCCGTGAGACTCAAGTGAAGATTGATGATACTGTCACTGATATGTGGGGCTGAGTGTAAACAGTAGTGTTAATTGTTTTTGAGCCTTATCAACCTTATCAATTTATTGAAGAGAGTGTGGAACAATCTACTGCATTGCATATTTGAAGTAGGTAATTTGATTAGCTCCATAAAAATTGAAAAACATACAGAGAGAATTAATAAGAAACATGGCAGCACCCCCCCCCCCCCCCCCCCCCCCCCCGCCAGGCTGGAGGCTATTTTTCCCACTCCTGTCTGTCCGAGTGTCCGTCCACATGTCCGACTCCGTTTCCGTGTGTTCTCTGCACCTAATCTCAGGCTCCGTTGGACCGATTGGCATGGAACTTGCCCCGCACAAGTTAGAACCTCTGTGCCCCAAATTTTCAGACTCATGGAGGCGCTATAACAAGCCACTTCACACGTTTCCACCATTTTGCGGTTTTATCAGAAAACACCTTTGCTACTCCAACAGATTTTGGCCAAAACTGACATTAGTAAACATGTCTCTGGAGTCATCATGTGATCATGATGTATCATATTTTTCATATTCCATTCCAGTTGACTATGACTGACTTCCAAAATGTGTGGATACCTGCACTCTGAGGAGCACACTTTTCTAGTTGTTTTAATCCACTCCTTTCTGCCTATACTTCTGCCTGCCTGCTGTGCTCCTGCTTTTGTTTTGTACTGTACAGGCACACAAACCATGCAGTATTCAGTATAGAGGAAGCCTCTGTAATTGCTGTTCACAGTTCTCGTTTCACCCCTGATTGGCTTTGATTAGTGTGATAACTCTAGCTGTTTTGCCGTGTGCAGCCGAGCTCTGTTGCTGGGTGTGATGCATATACAATTGGGTGTGAACTCTGTCAGGTGGGTGCAGAATAGAGGATTCATTTGTGATGTTTATTTAATCTTTCACTTGAACAATGGGTAGTTAACAATAATGATACCAATTTCACCACAAATAATCACCCCCCCTCCCCTCATTGCAGATACAAAAGATCAAAGTTTAGACATTGATGCTATGCTAGGGCTGGTGATGGCACAGGATCCTCTGTATGGTTTTATAGTCTTACATTCTCTCTGTCTTATATCCTTTATTCAGCGTAGCGATAGTTCATTAAGCCATGGAAGTCTGGAGGGTTATAGGCCTACTTCTAATTACGGTATCTCTCCCATGACCCCCCCATTCATTCGCTAACAGTTAATTAATATATACTCGCTCCCTCTAATCAGTCTGTTTCTCATTCGCTAAAAGCTAACTCACACACACCCACAGTTCAATCAGGCGGTCTTTTTAAGCAGTCACTATTCACTGTAGGGATCGTTAATCGATTAATCGCTGTTAAGAAATTATCATATCAATTCAACTTAACAGTTAACAATTAATTCAAGATTCTGCCGTTCTATCATTGGGCGGTTTTCTGTGAATGTAATGTTGTCTGCGTGCGCGTAGCCGAGGAACGCACATGTGGGCCCGTTAAAAAAAAGTCCCCCACCTTGGTAGCCACAGAAACGTCTCTGCTTTTGAATGTGATGTGACAGACAAGACTGACTGTGCACTTTATTTCATTTTATTCCTCATACAAAGATGCCATTGCCTGGCCCTGTATCTCAAATGTAATCTCAAAGGAATATAATATGCCTTTTGTATTCTTTCTGAATACAAAAGACACTGAGGGAAAATAAAATTCTAAGATAATAAAAAGAATCACACTCGTGGGAAATGAGGAGCGCTCTTATCATCATACATCATCACATTCCGGCCAATCACAATTGGCGTCCTCACTTTTCTGTCCTCACTTGGGCTAGCGTCCCTCAAAAAGACGCCGCTTATCAACTAACCGGTTAATCGATTGATAAGGTTATCAAAATGTATCAATGAATCAATAATTTCCATCCCTAATTCACTGTGATCACTCTACATGCCTAGCTGACACAGTATATGTTCAGATGTTAGCGTTCAAATTCCTTCCACCTCCTGGCTTCCTCCCTGTGGCATTCAGTTCGGTTATAATGGGTGATTCTGTTATTAATGTTATTCATGGCTTAATTGTGCATACATTCACCCATTCACACACCGATGGCGGAGGAAACCATGCAAGGCACCAACCTGCAAATCGGGAGCAATTAGGAGTTTAGCGTCTTGTTCAAGGATACTTAGACACCGGAATCGAAACCGGAACCCAGAATCGAACTGGGAACCTTCCGGATGTTCTACCGGTCACTCTACCACTGGGCCACTGCCGTCCTATGGCTTACACTATGATGTACACCACTATGTGGTATCTATGTGATATGTACTGTAGCTATGTGACATGTGTAGGTCTATATGGCATGCAATTGAACTGTGTAATGTTGTTCATGTAGGCTACTGTAATATCTTTATCTTATGCACTGCTCTGGGTGTTTGTGATAATATGTTAATGTAGGTGATGCTGCTGTACTGTTATTTCTTCAGACAGTCTGACATAGTATTCTGTTTCCCTGTCTTGCCTGGAGTGTGTATGCTCTCAATTTTCACCGTGACAGCAAAAAGAAAAAAAGAAGAATTGCCCATATATTATTTAAGGCATATGTCAGGTATACATAGGTATCCATGTGCCTACATATGTCAGGTAGAAATATGTATCCATGTGCCTACATATGTCAAGTAGAAATAGGTATCCATGTGCCTACATATGTCAAGTAGAAATATGTATCCATGTGCCTACATATGTCAAGTAGAAATAGGTATCCATGTGCCTACATATGTCAAGTAGAAATATGTATCCATGTGCCTACATATGTCAAGTAGAAATATGTATCCATGTGCCTACATATGTCAAGTAGAAATAGGTATCCATGTGCCTACATATGTCAAGTAGAAATAGGTATCCATGTGCCTACATAGGTCAAGTAGAAATAGATATCCATGTGCCTACATATGTCAAGTAGAAATAGGTATCCATGTGCCTACATATGTCAAGTAGAAATAGGTATCCATGTGCCTACATATGTCAAGTAGAAATAGGTATCCATGTGCCTACATATGTCAAGTAGAAATAGGTATCCATGTGCCTACATATGTCAAGTAGAAATAGGTATCCATGTGCCTACATATGTCAAGTAGAAATAGGTATCCATGTGCCTACATATGTCAGGTAGAAATATGGGTAACCCTTCATTTTACGGTACGGTAATTACCAGGTAACTACCAGGTAATTACCTGGTAATAATAGGTAAGTACCTGGTATTACCTGGTAACAACCAGGTAGTAGTTATAAGTATTTGCCCATTAATTGCCTGGTAATTACATGGTAACTTCCAGATACATTACTCAGTAATTACTATGTAATTACCAAGTATTACCCAGTATGTATAACTATTTACTGTATAATCTCCTGGTAATTATATGGAACTTACCATGGTAAATGACACATACTTGTACAATACCACACCAGGTATTGTACAAGTATGTTCCTGACAATTACCAGGTATGTATACGTTTTTAGTATGTAATTACCAGCTAACTACCCGGTATTTACTCTGCAACCAGGCACGATACCCTGGTTGCAGGTACTATAGGTATGTAGGTACTATAGGTATACCAAGTATTTTCAACAACTACCAGGTATTTACTCTGCTACCAGGCAAGTTACCCAGTAGGTACTAGGTCATTACCAAGTATTTTCCTGACAACTACCAGGTAATAACATGGTAACTGTATTCACTGTGTTTACATGGGTACTACCCATGAAACACGTGGGTAGTAGCCTACCAGGAAATTACCAGTTGTACTAGGTAATTTCCTGACAACTACCATGTAATTACCTGATAGGTACCCAGTAAGGAAGGAGGAACTGTACTGTAAAAGGAAGCGTGCTCTATTTCCATGATATTACCATGTACCTACCTGGCAATTGTAGATTATAATCCTCCCCATTACCCATCAGGGTGTATTTTGAACTTTGAACTTTGAACTTTGAATTTTGAACTGGCAATAACTGTTAATTACCAGGTATTTACTGTGTAAATTAACAGGTAAAACCAAGCAAGTTACCGTGTAAGAAAGGTGTAATTGTACTGTGAAAGGAAGCGTGGTTTGTTACAGTGAAAGTACAGGGTAATATTATGGAAACAAACCACGCTTCCTTTCACAGTACAGTTCCACCTTTCTTACACGTTAACTTGCTTGGTTTTACCTGTTAATTTACACAGTAAATACTTGGTAATTAACAGTTATTGCCAGTTCAAAATTCAAAGTTCAAAGTTCAAAATACAAAGAATACGTTTACATGGGTACTACCCATGGCAATAACTGTTAATTACCAGGTATTTACTGTGTAAATGAACAGGTAAAACCTTGCAAGTTACCGTGTAAGAAAGGTGGAACTGTACTGTGAAAGGAAGCGTGGTTTGTTTCGATAATATTACCCTGTACTTTCACTGTAACAAACCACGCTTCCTTTCACAGTACAATTCCACCTTTCTTACACGGTAACTTGCTTGGTTTTACCTGTTAATTTTCACAGTAAATACCTGGTAATTAACAGTTATTGCCAGTTCAAAATTCAAAGTTCAAAGTTCAAAATACACCCTGATGGGTAATGGGGAGGATTATAATCTACAATTGCCAGGTAGGTACATGGTAATATCATGGAAATAGAGCACGCTTCCTTTTACATTACAGTTCCTCCTTCCTTACTGGTTACCTATCAGGTAATTACATGGTAGTTGTCAGGAAATGACCTAGTAACAACTGGTCATTTCCTGGTAGGCTACTACCCACGTGTTTCATGGGTAGTACCCATGTAAACACAGTGAATACAGTTACCATGTTATTACCTGGTAGTTGTCAGGAAAAGACTTGGTAATGACCTAGTACCTACTGGGTAACTTGCCTGGTAGCAGAGTAAATACCTGGTAGTTGTTGAAAATACTTGGTATACCTATAGTACCTACATACCTATAGTACCTGCAACCAGGGTATCGTGCCTGGTTGCAGAGTAAATACTTATAAATACCGGGTAGTTAGCTGGTAATTACATACTAAAAACGTATAAATACCTGGTAATTGTCAGGAACATACTTGGTAATTACCTGGCAACCAGTGTGTCATTTACCATGGTAAGTTCCATATAATTACCAGGAGATTATACAGTAAATAGTTATACATACTGGGTAATACTTGGTAATTACTGAGTAATTACTGAGTAATGTAATGTAATGTAATGAAGTTACCATGTAATTACCAGGTAATCAATGGGTAAATACTTATAACTACTACCTGGTTGTTACCTGGTAATACCAGGTACTTACCTATTATTACCAGGTAATTACCTGGTAGTTACCTGGTAATTACCGTACCGTAAAATGAAGGGTTACCGAAATATGTATCCATGTGCCTACATATGTCAAGTAGAAATAGGTATCCATGTGCCTACATATGTCAAGTAGAAATAGGTATCCATGTGCCTACATATGTCAGGTAGAAATATGTATCCATGTGCCTACATATGTCAGGTAGAAATAGGTATCCATGTGCCTACATATGTCAGGTAGAAATATGTATCCATGTGCCTACATATGTCAGGTAGAAATAGGTATCCATGTGCCTACATATGTCAAGTAGAAATAGGTATCCATGTGCCTACATATGTCAAGTAGAAATATGTATCCATGTACCTACATATGTCAGGTAGAAATAGGTATCCATGTGCCTACATATGTCAAGTAGAAATAGGTATCCATGTGCCTACAACAGCAGTGGAAAATAGAGCAGAGGTACAGCGTTTGATGATCTATGTACTTGAGCTGGAGCTTTCTCTGATTTCACCAGAGACCCGTTACTACAGTACCCGTTTTCTACAGTACTGCCGAAAGGCAATGCACCTTATGCAACATTTTCTTTTCAGTCACATTCAGCGAAAATGATTATGTTAATATTATGCCAGTGAGTCTGATTCACTTTTTCCTCCAGAACTTTCTTCTTTACCAAGAACGTGTGTATACTTCTTTTCACATCCACACATCATGAGATCTACAGTATGCCTCCTCTTTCACATTCACCTCTTACCACCGGCTGCTGCATCACTGGCTGAAAGTCTCCACACCAGATCAATAGCTGCAACTGATTCTCACACATTTGGGTGCTGTTAATTAGCTTCAGTGTTGTTTTCCTATCTGTTGTCATATCATATTTGGAGACTGCTGAGGGTCATGTCAAATCCACTTACCTGGTGCTTGGGTGACTCAGTGGTAATGTCCCTGTCAAGAGGGGGGGGCAGACTTCCGCATTTGGAGTTAATCCAGACACAGGTGCACTTGTTTTCTTGATTTTGGTAGCCAAGCTGTACATCTTGTTTATTTTACATTTCCACCAAGTTACTTGTAATTCTCTTGACTCCCTTCTTTCTCCCTTCTTTCAAAACTCTTTGCACCGTCCCTCATATGATTGTGAAACACAATTTCTCTACTTTTAAAATGGAATGAGGTATCTCCTCCATCTCATGCATAATGGATCAGAGATGTCCTATATTGTATGAGGCTGGAACAAGTTCAATTACACTCTACAAGGTTCGGTTGATAAATTCTACAGCAGCCGTCTGTTGTGTTGAAGAGTAGCTGGGGATACTAGAAGACCCTTAGTACAGTAGTTACTTTTCCCATTTATTATCCTTTTTTTCTTTGGTATTCATGCACATTCATGTTCTATTCCTAGTTTAGAGTGTTGTTTTTATGCTTATATTATTGTCTCCACCAGGCCGAAGGCATGGGGAGAGAGTATGTTTTGCACTTCGTCCGTGTGTCCTTCCTTCCGTCCGTCCGTCCTTCCGTCCGTCCGTTATCAGCTAATCTCCGGCACCGTAGGCCCGATCAATGCCAAACTTTGCACACACACTCCCTGGATGCCAACGATGAACCTCTGCCCCACATTTTCCAGAACGGCCTGTTATAGCGCCACCATGAGGCAGCTTTTCACATTTCTTACCTAAAACTGCACCGATCTGCGTGAAACGTTGCATGCACACTCTCTAGAGGCCAAGGACAAACCTTTGACCTGCATTTTCCGCATCTGCCTTTTATAGCGCCACCAGGAGGCCGACTTTTGTAAAACACATTTTTTTATATTACTCCTCCAGATTCTGTCCAAAAATCTCACAAATCGTTACACAGTATCTCTATGGTCATGTGCTCAAGTCGGATCTGTCCGATATTTCATATTCCATCCTAATTGGCTATAATTGGCTTTCACAGTTTGCAAGATTGCCCCGTTTTGAACAAAAGCCTCAAATCATGAACGCAGCATGCAATTTATGTGAAATCTTTCACACATTTTCTTACTAGGCTGAGGAATATATCCCACCCTTTTCACATTGGCCTGTTATAGCGCCACCAACAGGTTGATTTTTGCAAAACACATTTTTGGAACAAAATGCCTCCAAAACATGTTTATATTAATCCTAAACATTTTGCCAAACATCTCACACAGTCCTATCCTCCTGGTGGAGACCTGTTCCCAGAAGGGCACTTTTTCTAGTTTTATATATTGTTTTTTGTTGAAGGTTGACTGTGGTGGGGGGGTTGTAAAACAGAAACACCATGTCCACCATTACCACTGCTATGCCGATGACACCCAGCTGATCCTCTCATTCCCCCCCTCTGATACCCAAGTGGAGGCACGCATTGCTGCTTGTCTGGCTGACATCTCGGAGTGGATGTCGACAAACCACCTGAAGCTCAACCTGGACAAGACCGAGCTGATGTTCCTCCCGGGGAAGGGCTGTCCGCACCGAGACATGGCCATCACCATTGATAATGCTGTGGTGACCTCAACTCGGACTGCGAATAATCTGGGTGTGACCCTGGACGATCAACTGACGTTCTCGGCAAACATCGCATCAGTGACAAGGTCCTGCAGATTCCTCCTCTACAACATCAGGAGGATTCGCCCCTTCCTCACGGAGAAGGCAGCCCAGGTGCTCATCCAGGCTCTCGTCATCTCCCGCCTGGACTACTGCAACTCCCTCCTTGCTGGTGCTCCGGCATCTGCCATCAGACCTCTGGAGCTTGTTCAGAAAGCTGCGGCTCGTCTGGTGTTCAACCGCCCCAAGTTCTCCCACACAACCATCCTTCTCCGTTCTCTACACTGGCTCCCCGTAGCGGCTCGCATCCAGTTCAAAACCCTGGTGTTAGCCTATAGGGCAGTGAAAGGAACAGCTCCTTCCTACCTCCGGGCTATGGTCGATGCCTACACCCCTGCCCGACCACTTCGGTCTGCCACCTCGGGGCGACTGATTGCCTCGTCACTCAAGGGTCCTTCTGGCCGATCCACACGGTCACGACTCTTTTCTGTTCTGGCCCCACAGTGGTGGAATGAACTTCCCACTGATGTTAGGACAGCAGAGTCACTGCCCATATTTCGCCGCAGGTTGAAAACCCACCTCTTCAGGAAACACTACCCTTCCTCTCTGCCTGACCTACTTGTTGTTAACTAGTTGTACGAACGCTTGTTTTCTATTGTTGTATTGTTTATTGGATCTTGTTTAGTCGATACACTTAATTGTTTTAGCTCATGCTCATTTGATTTAGCTATTTTGTCTCATCTGTTTAAGGAAATAGGTAGCTGATATATTGCACTTTTACCTTAGCGCTAGGTATACTCTTGGTTGCTTGTTTTTGCAGAAAATGCACTAAAGACTTCTGGTGATTAGTAGTTTTTGTTCCCTACCTATGTTGAATACACTTATTGTAAGTCGCTTTGGATAAATGGATAAATGCTAAATGACTGTAATGTAATGTAATGTAATGTACTCTGTGCTGATAGGAAGCAGCACATTTATATTAACTTAAATCTGTGGAATAATGCAGAAGGTAAATGCAGTGCTTGTGCACAGTGTGGCTAAACATTACAACACAGGAAGGAAATAAGCCCTATATAGTGACATTAGCGTGACGACGTGGTTCTCCCTTAAGCTAATTTTAATATATAAGATTAAGGCAGGCCAGGGATCCTTTTAACAAGCTATTTTCTTAATTCATTGTATTACCATAGAGGGGTCAAGAACCTCTAGGGTGCCACAGGCCTTGTGTTTGGAAAGCTACTGTATGTGAGCTGAGCTGAAGTGAATTGCTCGGCCAGAAAGTAACGTTGTAAATACCAATATCCCTCACCAAGCACAGGCAAGCAGTGACATAACATAATAAACCAGTTTTATTAGAGACACTGCATCAGTGAGTCTACATCTGCTAGGTGAACCCATTGAGGTTAGATTCAAAAGGCTGGACAAAATAATTTGGTCCACTTCACAAACTGTACCATTCTGTAGATGGAAGACAAAGAAAGAGAATCGACAGTATCTCAATAAAATGAGCCAGTAGATAAAGCTCCCAACTTATTTCCCCCTTTGCGCCACTGTACTGTTGGTTTTGGAGGGGTGCTATCCCCTCCAACTTCTGGCTTTCAGACATGACGTCATGGGGCAGCCAAATCTATGGACTTTTAATGTTTGTCTTATTCATGCACCCCCAAAAATCACGCAAAAATCAGCATGCCCCTCTGACGTCATGTGGCAGCCAAGTCTATGGACTTTTTATGTTTGCTTTAAGCATGCCCCCGTGACAATGCGTGACATACAAAAGCAAACAAAGGCGCCCCTCTCTTCACGCGAGTGTGATTCTTTAAAACAATGAGCCACATACTGCAGAGAAATACGCAATCGTTTTTTCAACTAGGTGATTTGTCCATCTCCTAATTTATTTAAATCTCTCTTTCTTATCTCTCCCCTTCTCGGGTTTGTGTCCCTCGAATACCGTAGTCACTACTCTCACAGCGCTCTGGCCCAGGGCTCAGTTCACAATCCATTTAACATTCATTCTCTGATCAAAATCAACTGCTAAATTCAGAGCACGGAGATTGATTTTTTCATTCATTTATTTTCACAGGAATACATTGAGGGGTGAACCCTCATTGTCAATGATGCAGAGATTCTAACAGGCAGATATACAATTAAAATGAAATGAAAAATGGAGTAAATAAAACAAAGACAAAACAAAAACAAATGTAAATCCAGACAATAAGAACACAAACAATCAATATCCGTTAACACATTACCCATTAAGACTATTACATTGAAAAACATTACGATTTCTAACCATAATTATAAGATGTCCTGTTGATATCAAGGAGCCAATATTGTAATTGCATTGTAATAGTCGTTTAATAGCAATATGAATAATGACCATGGAGATAAAGGGTTATTCTCTGGGTAGGTACAAAATAATGAGTTGATATTTTCCCTCATTCTAATCCATTGAGACTTGATATGATATGATATAGTACTTTATTGTCAGTTCACACTGAAATTTGTCTTGCGACACAGCAGCCAAGTATGCAGAACACATACAGTATACACACATTTGACATAACACAAAGAACAAGACAATTTACATACATAAAGACATGAAGACAAGAGAAATATCCACCGCTTAGATTATCCTGTGGCTACTACGACTCCTGATTAAGCCTCAAGGTCGACTGGTGGACAAAGGACCTCTTTAGTCTGCCCTTATTGTATGCTGGTACACCATATGTGACCGGGTTTGGCAAATAGGCCCTCATCTCGACCAGAGTAATTTTTCAGTTTTTTACAGATTATTAAAGTACAGAATGTAAGCTTTCATATGATGTATCATTCAATGAAATTGGAATATTTGAAGAAGATATGACCATTTTAAAATGATTGTGCCGTTTTACCCAAAGCTGAGAAAAACCCCTTTGAATGTTCACAACATTCACAACATTCACAAAACAAGCCTACTTTGACTTATAAATGTATACATTTAATTTGCCCAAATCAATAATCTGTTGGAATGAAAACCTTCTTCAACATTCAAACTGTGTTAAAAAAAAATCTAGTTTATTTTAGATTTTCTGCCTTTTCATTATAGGCGAGATGAGGACCATTTTGCTAGACCTGGTCACATATCTCCTTCCTGAAGGTAGCAACCTATATTCTCCATACAACACATGCTTAGTATTAGAGGTGATATTCCTTGCTAACCTTAGGATGCTGTTATCATACATGGATGTATAAAGTTTCTGAAGTTGTTGTCCAACAATCTTTGAACAAATGTTCAGTTGTTGCAGCATTTGTGACTTTAGGGCTGCAGACAAACATCCATACCAGGTGGTACTAGAGTAGCCAACTGAAGAACACAAGTGAAAAACAAAAGAAGAATCTGTCTACTAGCAGTCTAGCACCGAAGGATCTTAGACGGCGAAGGAAGTAGATTCTTTGCTTTGTTTTCTTATGGTGAAAGAAGATGGTCTATTACTACTCCTAGGTATTTGTACGAACATACCTGGTTGATCGGTTCACCATGAATAGTAATGGGGGATCTGTGTATCTCTTTTGTCATGGTCAAACCCTTTTTACACTAACCTGAATTAACTAAGACTACAGTCATTTCATGTTGGCACCGTTTTATAACCTGACCAGGCAGTGTAGGTACTATTTATAGAAATACTTTGTGGTGTCCCAGATTTAATATTTCCCCAAGGTCAAAAGACAAAATCATCATGGATTTCCCAGTAGATAATGCCAGCAGTGTCGCATTGTAGCATTAGTAACCTTATTTCTGGGAGAACAGTACACTTTTGCATCTTTATTGAGTATTCGAAATATAGACCGATGCCACGGCCTATTCGGGACTGATGAAAGTCGGGAACGATGCAAGTTGGAAATGCATGACGAGAGAGAGAGATGAGAGATGAGATGAGATATACTTTATTAATCCCAGAGGGGAAATTGAAGCGTTACAACAGCACAATGTGACACATAGAAAGCTAAAACTACTGGACAGACAGAAACACAAAAACAGACACAAATGGACATAAACCACACAAGACCAGCACCACTAAGGACCATATGCCATTCGGGGGGGGGGGGGGGGGGGGGAGTTCTTATGCATTGTATAGTTTGATAGCAGTTGGCATAAAAGAGAGTCTGTATCGTTCCGTGTGCATCCTCGGGGGGAGTGTGAGCCTACGGCTGAAAGTGCTCACCCTATCCTGCAGCACACCATAGAAGGGGTGGGAGGGATTAGCCAGCATGGAGTCCAGTTTGACCCCGATCCTCCTCTCCGCGACTGACTGCAGGCTCTCCATTCGGAGGCCAACAACAGAGCTGGCCTTCTTTATGATTTTATTGAGCCTGTTGAGCTCACCGGCCTTGATGCCCCCCTCCCCAGCATACCACAGCATAAAACAGAACGCTGGCCACAACAGACTGATAGAACATCACAAGTAGCTTGCTACATACTCCAAAGGACTTGAGCCTCCTCAGGAGGTACAGTCTGCTCTGACCCTTTTTGTACACAGCCTCTGTATTGACTCTCCAGTCGAGGTCTTTGTTCAGGTGTACACCCAGGAACTTGTAGGAGTCCACAATCTCCACCTCCTCCCCCTGGATGGTGATGGGTGCTGGCCGGGTTCCTCCTCTTGCTCCGCCTGGCGTCGAACACCAGCTCTTTGGTTTTCCTGATGTTCAGCAGTAGGTGGTTCCGTTCAGCCCAGCCAATGAAGTTCTCCACCACGCTTCTGTACTCCTCATCATTGTCCTCAGTGATGCAGCCCACAATGGAGGAGTCATCGGAGAACTTCTGAAGATGGCAAGTATCGGAGTTGAAGCTGAAGTCGGAGGTATAAATGGTGAACAGGACGGTTCCCTGGGGAACTTCAGTGCTTCCCATCAACACGTCGGACTGGCAGCCTTGTAGCCGCACAAAAACCTACCGTTTATGCAATATCCGTAGTACCCATTGTCAGAGTACCAGTTGTACCCGTCTATTATTCTGTGTAAGGCATGCCCAAATATGGTGTCCACTGTCCAGGCCAGTCTATGAGTCAAGTTTATTATTTATTCAGATAAAGAATAAGATCGGTGAGCCAATATTATACAGCGCTTGCTCCATGCATGCCCCGCCCCTCTAGACCAGAATGCACGCTGGCTGGGGCAGGCTAGGAAGACAGTAGACAAGACAGATTCAGAGCTCTGCAGTTGATCACCCCAAACATTTTGTAACCGTGATCAGCACTACTTTAGTTATCGGCCGTGAATAAAGCTTGTTTTGATTGGAAAATCGGAATCTGTTAAAAGAATCAGAGATAAAAGCATTTAAAAAATGTAAACCACTGGAAGTGCATGGGTGAGGCCATCTTGTTTCCGGTTCATTGCCTGTTTATAGCAACCCAGAGCTATTCACATGTAGCATACGACCGTGACAACTTAATCAATATAAAACATTAAAAGACGAGTATACTCGTCCTTGGCAGGCTACGGTGCTATTTGAAAAGACGAGCATAACCATTAACAACAGATTAATCAATTTAACTCACTGGAGGGTGTGTGGATGCTTTCACATTGATAACGAACAGCTGAAGTTCCATGTCTTCCATGAGAGGATATTGATCTTAGAAAAGGTCAACAGAAAATAGGTCTAATTGGAATTAATTAATGTCTGCCTGGAGGAGTGACTAAATGTTCAACCGATAAAATCAGTTCGATAACACAGTTATGAAACTACATAATTGTCTCCACCAGGCCGAAGGCATGGGGAGAGAGTATGTTTTGCACTCCGTCCGTGTGTGTGTGTGTGTGTGTGTGTCCGTCCGTCCGTCCTTCCGTCCGTCCGTTACCAGCTAATCTCCGGCACCGTTAACCCGGTCGATGCCAAACTTTGCACACACACTCCCTGGATGCCAACGATGAACCTCTGCCCCGCATTTTCCAGAACGGCCTGTTATAGCGCCACCATGAGGCAGCTTTTCAATTTTTTTACCTAAAACTGCACCGATCTGCGTGAAACGTTGCATGCACACTCCCTAGAGGCCAAGGACAAACCTTTGACCTGCATTTTCCGCATCTGCCTTTTATAGCGCCACCAGGAGGCCGACTTTTGTAAAACACATTTTTTTATATTACTCCTCCAGATTCTGTCCAAAAATCTCACAAATCGTTACACAGTATCTCTATGGTCGTGTGCTCAAGTCGGATCTGTCCGATATTTCATATTCCATCCTAATTGGCTATAATTGGCTTTCACAGTTTGCAAGATTGCCCCGTTTTGAACAAAAGCCTCAAATCATGAACGCAGCATGCAATTTACGTGAAATCTTTCACACATTTTCTTACTAGGCTGAGGTATATATCCCACCCTTTTCACATTGGCCTGTTATAGCGCCACCAACAGGTTGATTTTTGCAAAACAAAATGCCTCAAATCATCCAATTGCCATCAAAGGCAAACATGTTTATATTACTCCTAAACATTTTGCCAAACATCTCACACAGTCCTATCCTCCTGGTGGAGACCTGTGCCCAGAAGGGCACTTTTTCTAGTTGGACTTGGTTTCTTGTGACCCTACCATTAACATCCTATGGCAGGCAAAATGTCAAAAATGTCAAACTTTCCTAGTAGCATGTGATATGTCAAACTAGGGGGTTTTCATGACAAATGTGATGAGGTCAGCACATTTTGGGCACAAAAATTCCACGCACGCACGCACGCACGCACGCACGCACGCACGCACGCATGCACGCACACACACACACACACACACACACACACACACACACACACACGTGTGTGTGTGTGTGTGTGTGTGTGTGTGTGTGTGTGTGTGTGTGTGTGTGTGGTGTGTGGGTGTGTGGGTGGGTGGTGGTAGTGGTAAATAGAGAAGGATCTCAGAGGAATAGGGAGAGATACAAGCAATAACATTAAATTAAGTAGCAACAGCAGTAATAAGGGCTATGACAGCAAGATTAAAATGTAAGATATTCCACAGCGCCTCAAGCCGAAATCAGGCTGATCGTCTCAGGACTCAGGAGCGGACACATGATTGAGCCTTTTCATTTTGATCACACGGTTCTACTGGCATAAAGGTTTGGTTAACACATGATGCTGTCTGGCTGGATAGTTCACTCTCTGTAGGTGTCCTTACTGGTACCTTTGAATAATTATGCTGAATATGTAATATGTTTGAATATGTCTTTCTGGCATGTTGAAATCAATGATCAAATCCCACACAATACAATGTAAACTTGACTCTTGTGGTTAAGATAAACATCATTCTTACTACTTATCAACCACAGGGGTCTGTGGAGCAGCTTGAATAAGTGTTTTCCTTTTTTCATTTTAGGATTTTATTTTGAAAATCAAGGTACACGGATTAGCTTGGATATAAACTAATGTTCTCCTTTAAGATTCTGAACAATCGATAGGGACAGCTCCAGTTGTTAAATGTGTGAAGATTACACAGATAGTGATTACTGCTGTTACGACACCTGAATTCCCCCATGTGGATCACCAAAGGTCTATCTGTGCAGATGTTGATGGTTGGTGTCTACTGCAGTAATAAGTGTGTGCGTATACGTGCGTGTACAATTATTTGTTTTAAAACAGAACTAAAGACTTTCTGTTTGCCACTGCCTTTGCTTGAGTTGCTTTTGTTTTTATTTCTCATCTGCACTGTAATTGTATAAAAGCTGTTCTCATAACAATTAAATTAAAATATTCAGATTGTTGGCCTCACATCAATGTTTGTCACAAGACAGCTTGCTTAGTACACATAAAACAGTGAGGCTTTACTTAGTAAATAAAGAAATGCTCCCACACAGGCTTAGGTTCCCATCGTTCCCATCCTTCTGTCCCCAGATAACTTGAAGAGTGTGCCAACAAAATGATTCTGTCACCCAGATTCTTGAATACTTTCAGTGGCATAGAACATTGATCAGCTCTTCTGCCAGCGAAATGCAACTGGATTAGCAATTTGCATATTAAAGCGAGTTAATTTGCATTTGTGCAACTTCATTCAAATAGAAATCTTGATACCAAAGTCGCCCTGAGGGCGAGAAGCGACCTCACCCTAAAGGGCGAGGTTGTGCACGCATCCGCCTGGGTGACGGCAGACAGTAGACTGCTGGGCAAGCGCTGGCGCTTTGGCATGGAGGGTCAGATCAACATATGGAATGAATTCTGTACTGGCCATATATGGAGCGTCTTGAGTGGGTTTGATGAGGTCAGATCAACATATGGAATGTCAGAACTCGGAACAGGAAGGACGGGTGGGGTAGGAACAACATATGGAATGTCAGAACAGGTCAGCTCCATATATGGAGAAGTGTAGAGTTGTTGGCCGGCTCCATATATGCAGATCTAGGTGATGATCCAGTCTTCTCCATGTATGGTTATATACCGTATGGTGGCGTGAAACAGGTATGGCCAGGGTTCATGGCCATATATAGCGTGTCTTGAGTGTAGAGGGTTTGATGATGTCAGACTGACATATGGAGCATGTCATGCTGTCACAGGGTGTGATATCACGAAGGTTGACTGACAACCATATAAGGAGATCTAAGGGTCTCCAAGATGTCACGTGATGTCACAAAGTCAGATCCATTTATGGAGATCTAAGGGTCTCCATGATGTCACGAGATGTCACAAGGCGTGATGGATTGGCAACCATATATGGAGGCATGCCCACGGACCGACAGTTTTGCAGGTTTCATAGTAAACTGCGACCTTCGGTCCATTTCTTACGGTTCTTGCCTTTATAATGCCTTTACTATGTTCCAGTTGCCACACACTCCACATGCACACTACAGCGATATTATAGTTTTGTATTTTTCGCTAGTTTATTTTGTGGTTTTTTTGTGCAGTTTAGTTTCCTTTAGTTTCCAGAGTGGGTTTGCTTGTACAGTACAGTAACTATAACAATACATGTATAGTTGTTTTCTTTCGTTTTTAATTAACTACTTCTGGCAAATGTGCTCTATTACAATTCCCATCTTTCTTTGGGGGAGTCTCTTTTAATAGCTCTTGGGTTCTATAAGGTGAGATGTCTAAAAGGCATGACTCTAACTGTACTCCTAAAGTCATGTCTCTGCTGTGATATTATTCTCTCAGCTCCACCTCTCGTCTTATTAAGACTGTAAATCCCTGTCTGGTAGTTATTTGCACTATATCTCAGCAGACTATGTCTATGTCAGCTGCGACCATGAACTGAACATAGTAGCTTATATAAGCCACTCTTGGACGGTCTGTGTCCAAAATGTTCAAATGCAAACCGAGAGCTGGTGGCAGCTTATAGTATTCCATGCTTGTTTTGTGGTTGGTCAACTTTTTTCTCCTCTGTGCACTGCTTCCGTCCCCATTCAGGTGTCTGATGATGACTCATCCGACTCCCCGGAGCCAGGGCCAGTTACCTGCATGGAGCCCTTCCTGGTGCGGAGGCTCTCCTGCCGGACGATTCAGCTGCCCCCACTGGCCTTCAGACAGGCAGAGCAGTACTACTTTGACCGCAAACCCGAGTCAGACACAGTCACGATGCCGCCACGCCCTACCACACTGCCTCTACGCACCCCGCCCATCATTGCCATAACCTCTGCAGATGCTAGCAGGTAATTGGTCACCGGGGAGCATTGTGTCCCATCTTTATAGTATTGGTATGACCCGGCCTGGGAATCAAACACCCAACCTCCCAGTCTCAGGACAGACCACTTAGTGTGTGTGTGGCCTATGTATCTTATTCTTTGTCATGCTCATGGTTTAAACCAAATACCTTTGCCATACCACAACGTTTTATTTTTTTCCCCATACATTTATGACCTACTTTTTCGTATGACAGCTTCGTGCAAAAGTAGCACAGCTACAGTACACACTCTCAATGCATAACAATGTTATGCGCTTCCAGCGTGTAGATCTGCCATTTCAAATGAAAGTGGTTAAGTCTGTGGGTTTTGTAAATATTGAACCAATGAAAAGTATTAACAATACTAAAAAAACTATATTTTTATATATATTAATAAAATAAAATAAAATAATTATTTAAAATAAGTTCCTGAAAAGTATTGTTTTGGACATGTGGGGTTTCTGCCTGAAAGCAATGGTATGCAGGAAGATAAATCACAGTGAAAGGCATTGGTTTATTTTTGGGAACTCAACCCTCACTGTCATTATGTTCTCTAAAGTTATTTAAATGTTCCCTGACAAATAGCTAAAATAGCCAATCTACTGTACAAGCTCACAACGTGTTACATTATGACATTGACGTTGTGAGCTTACGACCGATGCCAAACTGTGCACACACCCTCCCTGGATGCCAACAATGAACCTCTGCCCCAATTATTAAACAGCGGTTGTTATAACGCCACAATGAGGCCGACACATTTCTTTACATTACTAGTCATGCCATCAACACGGTCCACAGACCTGTCCGCTTCCCCTTGTTCAATCCCCATTGGCTAAGATTGCAGGATTGGTCCGTTAATTTATGAACAAAAGGCCTCAAATCATGAACACACTCATATATTAATTTACTTATATCGATCCTATAAACAATTTAATATAGTTGTAGTTTTGCACACTCAAATTCATAATTAACGTTTTGGAGCTCTGGCTCATGGACTAAGAACCAAAAAGAAGTGAACTGGTTCCCATTGGGAACCAACCGGTGGAAAAGGGGTCACAGAGTGCAATTGCAAATGGCAAAGGAAGAAATGGCACTTGGAATTTTTCACATCAGCCTCATGGTGGCGCTATAACTGGCCCATTCGTGTTTTTACCTATGACTGCACCCGGAACATCCGGGCCCCAAGGAACGCGCCCAGGGGGCCGGCCCGGTTCCGGCGAGCCTTCCCGTGTCCGAAACAGTCGAGAAATGACAGAATTACCGTGTTGCAGCTTTCCGTGCTCGGACAGACACGGGGACAGACATACATACACACATTGCTATGTAATGGAGCGGTTAGGCACCGCTCAAAAAGCATTCGGTACCTCATCTCCCTCTCCTATTCTGTCCCTCTCTCTCCCTCTCTCCTGCTCTTCCGTATCTCTCCTCCTGAAATCATCTAGCTTGTTCAATGTGTTGCTTATTTGATCAAGTATGCACAGCTGCCAATGATATCCTCATTAGTCAATATCCTAATATCCCGACCCTGCGCTGCACGTTGTTGTGGGAAATATGAAGACTTTAATCTATATAGTATATTGTTTGTATTGTTCCATGCTGTTCTGTCTGGTCGTGTCTGTGAGCAACGACACCTTGGCCTGAAAGCCTGTCTTAATTCAACTGACTTAGGTATCTTTAGGGAGTTCCTGTCTGAAGAGGGAGGTGATAGCATCTGTCATAGCATCTGTAATGTATTGTACTTTGTGATGGTCATGTTTATCTGTGGACCTGCTTCTGGGGTATAAGAGAGGAGCTGCTGAGAAGCTGAGAAGGAGCTTTGGTGGGATTAGACCATGAGAGAGAGATGTGCTGAGGGAGAGAATACTGAGTGATACAGGCTAAGCCTAATAGACAGAGATGCTGTTTGCTTGTTGCTGTTCTTCTGAATAAACTTCTAAGATATACATTCACTTTAGTGATGGACATATATTATTTCCATAACAACGTCAACTTTATTTAAATGTCCCATGCACTGTTGTAGGACAGGACACTCACTGTAGTCATCGTTCAATGTTCTCTCATGTACACAATTATAAAAGACAAATAATAATGAATTGTCTATCCTAAAACCGAATCTGTAAGAAGCTGAATATGCTATGGGTTTGCTCTCTCTCTCTCTCTCTCTCTCTCTCTCTCTGTCTCTCTCTCTCTCTCTATTATTTAGCAGGCTATACTGTTGACTGTAGCCTACTACAATATGACTTGGAAATAGGGGTGCTCTGATCAGGTTTTTTGGGACCGATCCCGATCACCGATTGTTCTTCTCGATCTTGTGCGTAAGGGGAAAGTGTGTGGGGAGGAAGGGGAGAATGTTTAGGCCTGTCACAAAGATACAAAATGATATTATCTATTATACAATTGAAAACATGTACGCAACCCAATACCCAAAGTCACCAGCTACTACGTCACTGACACGCTGGGTGCCGAAGCCAAAGCAGGAGCAACACACACTGCTACAACACACTAACACGTCACAGACTTACCCTCCTTGTCGATCCACGGCTATCTCCTCATGTCGCGCCGCACGCCCACACTCAACACCACCCGCGTAAAAACTGTCATTGCACTGCCACTAAAGCCGGCTCCCGTCCAGACTCACAAACAATATCAACATCAATAATAAACACAAACGCGCCACAAGCACCAACACCCCCGCCTAATTTGTTGCCACGTCTATGAAAACAAGCACAGAAAAAATGCCATTCAACACGCTACTTACACACACTACCACTCGCTTACAATACGCGGACCTGGCAACACTACATTCCCTCTCCCATTTGCTCAAAGCCCACCACGTGACCCACACACACATACCAAAAGTACAAGCAGAAGAACTACACACCGATTCTAACTTGGACAGTTACAATAATGCCAACACGACCGCGTCGACACCTGGCGTGGTACAAGCAGGACCAACCGAGGCGCATATATGGATAACAACAACAACACCAACACTACACGCGCGCGCTGCAACAACGCGCTGCCTGCAACAACAAACAGCTACGTACAGTGTGTGTGTGTGTGTGCGTGCGTGCGCGGGGGGGGATTTTGGATCGCCTCGCGATGCAGCGCAAATGGCACTACACTACACAGGGCTCGACAGTGCGACTAGGTACTCGCATGTGCGACTTAAAATATCACCGTGCGAGTTGTACAATTCACTTTGTAGCACCGGTGCGACTACAGAATCCGATCTTTAAAACTAAACGTTGCGCAGTTTACATCCAAAAGAATGTCACTCTCTCGGTTCTGCACCGCTGCTGGAGAAGTATAGCACTGTCGAAGGCAGCGCAACTAATCCCCCCCCCCCCCACACACACACCCCAGAGAGGGAGGAGAGACACGAGAGCGAGAGAGAGAGAGAGCACACACGTCTTCACCGTGTGTGTGTGTGTGTGTGTGTGTGTGTGTGGGGTTTGATTTCAGCATGTTTTACACTGCACAGTTGCAGTGCACACCATGGGACAAATCGGCTTTTCACCCCCTGCCACTGTGCCCACAAACGCATGTCCAAAAGGAAAACAATCTAAACATTACATACTAACGTCAGCATCGGGCACATTAACACACACAAGCGTTATTAGTTGAGTTTTCTTATTGAAGTGCCTCTGAATTGGAACTGTGTGTTTATGTCAGTCAGCGATGCGATCCGTTGTTATTCAGCCACCACCAGCACCATACGCACGGACTGGAGAGAGGCGACGTGTTTCTCTCCCTTCGGCTCATGTAGCCCTCATTGTAACTACACATATTGTTCCCGAAGAAACAATGTGGGGTCACTGCAATCCAAAAGATTGTACGCCTACTATAATGCAGTCAAGGTCCCCACAAAAATATACTACAGTATGTTCTGCTCCATTCTCAACATCTTTTGGTTTCCAAAAACAGTAACTTAGTGTAAGTAAACAAAAACAGTAAAAAGCAGTTTCATCTGTGCTTATTTTCATTTAATTTGCTTTGATGTGCAAATAAAATACAACAAATAATAATAATACCCATCCGTTACTACATGTGAAGGGCACAATACTGGGTTTAAAAACACAGCTGAAACATGAAGTGGAGTCTGTCAAATCTCGCAATTTCCTTCTTCCCATTGCGCTGCAACGGAACTAGGATGAGCCGCCCGAAGGGCGGCGAAATTCTAGTACTATATATCTGACTTTTATACCACTTAAATGGTATAAAAGATCGGTTTCTCCAGATAGGGTAAATTGCCGATCAATTGATGATCGGAGCATCTCTAATTGGAAACAAATGATATTGAACATGAACTTAGATTTTAGACCTGCGATGCTTCCGTAAGGGCCCATAGCGTGAGTAGGCCTAACAACAATCGGAAAACATTGGGGAAATGGCCCAGTCCCCCCTTACCTCTCTCTCTCCCCTTTCTCTCTCGAAAGCAATTGAATGTGTGTTGAAAAGCCGGTCGGTAGACTACTTTTTGTTTTTGCGGGTCGCAAGGTGGGCAGGTCGTTGATTTATATATTGTTTTGCGGGGCGGGTTGGTGCAGGTTGGCTCGCGTGGCGGGGCGGGATGGGCGGGTTATGAAAAAAAGCGGCTTATCAAAAGTTGAGGCATATGTATTTCTCCCCATCCCCCGTAGCAAATAGAACCCTAATTAACAGGATAAACAGCATTTGGTTTGGTAAAGGTTTAGCAAAATTTCAACCTTAACCGTCCACAAGTATGTATACTGTAAGCATTCGAGGTTACTTGGACCAGAGTGATGGAGATGTGTCCATAGACCATTATTCACACGGCAGCCATGTCGGGATTTTGCATTGAAAAAGCAGGTGGCAATATGGTGGCATTTCATTACTTTAATAGCAAGATGGCCGCTGTGTGAACATGGTGAATGAGGGAGGGGTCAGAAAGACTACAGGTCATGTGGTTCATGTATCAATCAACACTGAGTATGTCGACATTCAATGTTTGGAACATACAGTAGTGTTTGGAACTAAATGATCTGCCATTGCTGTGAAATAATCGAGTGAATGGAGATGATGCAGCTATTTCTATCTCAATGGCACTAGGTTGGACTATTACAGGTTATGTCTACCAAGGCATTTGGTGGACACTCACTCCACGTTCTTTATTCTTCACATCAGTCCGTTATAGCACCACCTGGCAGACAATTTTTGAAAAACATCTTTTATATTACTTCTACAGATTTTGTCCAAACAATAACATCACGCAAATCATTACACATTATCTCTGTAGTCATGTGATAAAGACGGACGTGTCAGAATGGTCCATTTTGAACAAAATGCCTCAAATCATGCACGCCACCATGGGACAGATTTTTGATAAACACATTTTTGTTACTACTCCTACAAATCGGTGTGTGTGATCGAGACGTACAGTATCTAAGTGTACCATTGCTGAAAATAGTTTAAATATATAATGTACCTGGGGGGGCTTTGGAATAGAAATGATGACAGGCAGTTTCTGCTGTCAAAATATGTCCCCCCCGTATTTAACTTAAACGCCCAATGCATTCTCAATGGCAATAGCACAAACTTTGCCATGCTACTCCTACATACTTACACCTAGAAACCCCATTCAAACCTATTTAGGTTCATCTTACGGTGGACATGTTTGCCTGAAAATAAATCTTTGAAATGTTTCATAGTTTTAGAAATATAGTGCTTTCAAATTTGAGAAATTCACAATGGGGCTCAATGGCAGATATTGGCACGTCAAAAAAGCACTTTCACCTAGAAACTCCATTCACACTTTTTATAATTCAGCTTACTGTGGAGACACATTCTGGAACTTTTTACTTTGAAATGATTTGTAGTTTCGGAGTTATTTAACTTAAACACCCAATGCATTCTCAATGGCAATAGGACAAATGTTGGCATGCTACTAGTCCTACATACTTACACCTAGAAACCCCATTCAAACCTATTTAGGTTCATCTTACGGTGGACATGTTTGCCTGAAATGGAATCTTTGAAATGTTTCATAGTTTTAGAAATACATAGTGCTTTCAAATTTGAGAAATTTATAATGGGGCTCAATGGCAGATATTGTCATGTCAAAAAAGCACTTTCACCTAGAAACTCCATTCACACATTTTATAATTCAGCTTACTGTGGAGACACATGCTGGAACTTTTTACTTTGAAATGATTTGTAGTTTCGGAGTTATTTAACTTAAACGCCCAATGCATTCTCAATGGCAATTACACAAACTTTGGCATGCTACTTGTCCTACATACTTACATCTAGAAACCCCATTCAAACCTATTTAGGTTCATCTTACGGTGGACATGTTTGCCTGAAAAGAAATCTTTGAAATGTTTCATAGTTTTAGAAATATATAGTGCAAGCCTGCAAGGACACTTCGACACCAACTCTGGGGGAGCCCGGGTTCGAACTGGCAACCTTTTAGTTACCATCCAGCCACTCTACCCCCTGAGCCACCGCCACTTGACTTGAGAGCTACTTTCAAAATGACCAGCTCGGCAAGATCTACCCACCAAATCAATTATTATACCATTGCTGAAAATAGTTTAAATATGTACCTGAGGGGGCTTCGGAATAGTAGAGTTCGTGTTACATTCTGTACAGTATAAGACAAATGCACTTGGAATGGGAAATAGAGGGGGAGAAATGTTTCGGTTTTTCTTCTTCAATATATTTAAATTAAATACTCTTTAGGGGCATGTCATGTGATCTACCTGCACAGCCTTTGTGATCTACTGGTAGATCGCGATCTACCTTTTGGGCACCCCTGCATTAGAGCCTATATGTGGCATCATGCACCTTAACAACACATCTGCATCCGTTTGTTTTTTAGGGTTAATTGTTTAGTCTCATGGAATATTATATGCAAAAGCTGAGGCACAAATCACAGCCAAAGCTCCCATCTCAGGGGTTTCACTTACAAAGCAGCTCACAAGCCCTGCCGATTAGGTTAAACCTCAAGGCAGTGTGCAGGATTATCTTTTTTCTACTTATCAGTTCCTGTTATCCGACGCACCTGTCCTTTGTAGGTGTGCAGAAGGACTTTTCCGTATAAACCTCAAGGCAACAAATCATATCAGAAGTTTGGAAATGAAATGAAGTTTGGCAGAGACAGTTGCTAATTTAGTGCGGCAGAGATGGATTGAAACAGCATAAAAGAGGATACATAATAGATCCCAGAGGGACGGGTGAAGTGGGGAAAATGGGGAATGCAAAAGAAAGTCTTTGTCCTGCATAATTTTGCATCATTAGTGATATAAATTGAAATTTCTCCAGTTGTTGGCCTGTTTTACTTTTTCCAAAAATCTTGCTATATGATTCGAAAACACAAGACAGCCTATATTTATGTCCATGTCCTGTCAGTCAAAAGCAGCAGTGACTGCAGCTCCACTGTCGTGTAGTTGATCATGACAGTGATTGAAGATGGTCAGTATCTTCCGCTTAAAAGAAACTCCTGGATTATGCTGTCCAGTTGCCCGTCACATGCCAGATGACAAGGAAAAACACACCACCACACGTCTCTGTCCACACATATCTCTCTTCCTCTGCCAAGCCAAATGGGTCCTGCATCGTCTCACTGAATGGATAAACAATGGGGAAATGAGCAGAGGGACGTAGCTTATTAACATACTTGCTGAGCTTGTTAAAAATGTTTCATTACAGAATGTGTACACACCGTGAGCAGACTTGAAATGTTAACGTCTACTGCATACTTGGGACACAGGAGACTCATGAAGCACTCTGTTCTATACAGCAGTATAACTTATAACTGTATCTATAGAGTTTCCTAGATTAATTTAATAATCACAGATATATCTTGATGACAGTAAGCATTTGCAGATTTTCGTTCTTGTAACCCTTTTCTCTCCTTGCCGTCGGTGGTTGTTTAACTTTTGGAAGGGGCAACTCACGTTTGGCAGCCCCGATACAGGGTTTGCACATTGGATGCTTTTAAGCACCACCATTTAGACATCTGCGTATGAACCGCATGGCAAATCGATACCACGACATTGTGAGCTTGTAGATCCGCTCAAATTAGGGTTATTAACCAATAACCAGGGTTAATGCGATTAAGTGTAGCTGGTTTGAAATGGACAGTGCCATTTCGGTGTATCATTCCTTAATGTCTTTGTTGTTGTCATGCCATCATTGCTGTTGACGATGGCTATGATGCCAGCATTCTTTCTAGATTCAGGCAAGGAAGTTAGGACAGTAACTCGGCCTCCGGTTGTCAACTCTTGTCATCTTATTTTTCAACTATTTTGCCTGCAGCACTAACTGACAACAAGTAATAACAACAGCATAAAAGTGATTTTTTTCTCTTGTAATAGGACCAGCAATTTTGAGTATGATCGAGTCTCTATGTAATAGGCTACATAACATAAAATATATAACCGGTAGAATGTAGGAAAAATATAGGTTAAGAAAAGACAAGTAAAGTTAAAACTTTTAGCAGCAATGGAGTGTACATAATATAAATGTAGAATAATTTAACAACCAGAATACACAGACATAACCACAAGCCATTTACTGTATAGCCACATATACATATAGCCTGAGATCAGTGCATGTACTGTTATTTGCTGCAAATGACTGAGTGCTGAATTTAATCTATCATGGTTTAGATTTTACACATGCCGTATGCAATGCATGTAATGCACGCACGCACACAGGCACGCAGGCACGCACGCACGCATGCACACATGCACACATGCACACATGCACACACGCACACCTCACAATTGACCATTCATGTAAGCAATTTCAACGTAAACTAGAAAAAGTGCTCCTTGGAGCATAGGTCTCCATCAGGCCAGGTAGGTTATTGTGGCCTCCTGGTGGCGCTATAATAGGCCAATGTGAAAAGTGTGCTTGGTGGAGACCAATATGGACTATGTATGATGGGAAGAATTTTAACAAAGGCCATACATCTTAAATGTGCTTCAAGCTTGACTCATCTATAATTCAATGCAGTGGAGGGAAAGCAATATTCTACAGTGAGTGCTAATGGCTGATGACTAATATCGGAGGGCATGTGGGAAGATGAGGAGGAAGCTGGACGCTATCCTGGAGAACTCCTCACATCCTCTCTGATGTGCTAGCAAAGCTAAGGTCAGACTTGTTCCACATAGCATCATGGCCAGTCCTTTGTATCAGTAGCCATCAGGCACGAAAAAGCTTGAGACCTCAGATGAGAACTAAAAGTACTGCACTGTCCTGCACTGTTACTAACTGGACTCTGGTGCACTTGCACATAGACTACTAGTATTAGAACTACATTGCTGAACTTTGACAGATGTCCAGTTAAGGATACCTTTTACTACAGTAGTGATTCACTCATTGACTGTTGATACAGTAGGTAGCTGGACGGCACCAGGTCCAGGGACAAATTTTATAATCTGGACCTGCAAAGTGTTCTTTCCATTGACTGGTGGATGCACAACTTGGCTTTCCTAGAGTCATTCTACAAACGTACTGGATGTGGCTGAAGTCTATCATAGGATCTTTCTTGTATGTGCACTTATCTACAGCACAGAGTGAAGGGACCACACAGCCAGCTCTCTACATATTTGTCTAGTTAAGTTTCAATATGTTTTTGCATGCATAGATTATAAACTACAATGCATCTTTCCGCATGCAATTTGAAAAAATACAGTTGTCATTTACCGATTTGAAAGATATTTGATGATTCAAGTTTCTTTATTAGGAAATAAACCCTTGAGATGTCTCGTTTTCGAGGGGTTCCCAACACAGACACATCGTCACAATCATACATGTAAACAGTAGACAAAACAAATTACATACTGACATACATAGACAAGACAAAACACTAAACATTGCAAACCTTGAAAACCTCACAGTCTCATTACAGCATAGAATCCAATCTATATAAAGCATTTATTCCAAAATTAACCTTTTTAAAACATGATTAATATGAGATTTGAATGTGAGCTCCGGGACTCCAGGATTTGGTAACTATATTTGACCTGCTGATGTAGCCTAGTATGTGAGATTGAGGGGATGGCAATGAAGGACCGGAAAGTCTGGCGTGGCATTGTGAAATTTATGATCTTGACCACGAAAAATGATGATGATGTGAGATTAGTTGTTGTAGAGAGACACACACACACACACACACACACACACACACACACACACACACACACACACACACACACACAAACACACACACACACACACACACACACACACACACACACACACACACACACACCTCTCCTGGCAGAGATTAAATATTGGACCAAACAAACCAAGCATCAATGTGCCATAGCTCAATAAGCAAAACATGCCAGACCACATGTATGGTCCTTTACAACGAATGTGAATATCAAACTGTAGGGACAGGTATCACATTGCACTTCCATTGTAGGAAGTGACATCTTCATCTTCGACATACAAGATTCTAATCTGTGCTACTTTTCTCTCTTTTTGTGTGCCAACCCTCCCTTAGCCAACTGCATCTGTGTTCTGAGGAGATTGCATTCCTCTTGTAGAAATAGGAGAAATTGGATTCCCCACCCAGTTAGTTTCCAGTGTTACGGTCTTGAACTGAGCGAGGAAAGTGGGAAAATGTAGTCTTGACCTACCAAAATGTAATAGTGTGTGTGTTGGGGTGGGGGTGGGTTGTAATTATCTAGCTATGCTACATTGTTTGGTCCGATCCAGATTTTGGAGACAACATGATTATCGATGTTTTGACCGATATTTAAAAAAACGCAAAATCGGCCTGGGCCGTGGCTCAGCGGTCCTGGCACCTTGGTTGATAATCCAGTCTGGCAGTGTGCCGTGGGTCCCGACGGCCTTTACTGCATGTCATCCCCCCATCTCTCTCCCCATTTCCTGTCAGCCTACTGTCTGTCCCTCCATAAAAAATATAAAATAAAGGCGAAAGCCACAAAAAAAAGCGCAAAATCAAATTGATTAACTTATATTTGATTACAATTTCTATTTAAGAAACTTATAAGCAAACAAATAAAAATACAAAAAATGAATACATTTTTGATAGATACAAAAAATGCAATATAAGTATATTATACGTTTTTTTCTGCTTTTCTGCCTTTGATAGTTTCAAGTGAAGACTGACAGGAAAAAGAGAGAGAGAGGAGCCAGAGCCTATACGTGGGCGCCCATGAAAATAACATTTAAAGGACCACTTCACAACTGTTCAACCTATCTTCATATAATTGGTCATCACTAATGTTCATGAAACCATTCTGAACTGCCCTCAGCCCTGCTATGAGACCACACAGTCCGAGTAGGATTTTTTTTTTGGTATTTTATCATGAACATTAGTGAGGACCGAGAGTCAGAGTCGAGACTCTGAGTAGAGTCGCTGCTTCTTCGCCTGGAAAGGAGCCAGCTTAGGTGGTTCGGGCATCTGGTTAGGAATTAGGATGCCTCTCGGGTGTGGGTCCTCGAGGCACGTCCCACTCATACAGTATTAAATTTAAAAGGATAGAGACTGAAGCGATAGCCCCGCCCCCCCACTATTCATTTCAGTGGAAGTTGCTCAGTGGCGTTTTGAAGCACCCGGAAGAACGGTCTACTTCCGCATATTTTCGATTCAAACGAGTGCTCAATGTTAAAGCCCAGCTGCACGGGGTTTCCTCGTCATAACTCCACGGGTCCGCCTGCAGTCCCCGCTCTTACTACTAGGGCAGAGCGCCTTAATGTTGGAGAGCCTCACTGGGGGCTTGGTCCCACTGGGAGGAGACCCTGGGGCAGAACAAGGCGCAGTTGGAGGAAACACAACGACTCACTGGCCTTGGAACGTCTCGGGATCCCCCAGGAGGAAGTCACTAATGTTGCTCTGGGGAGGGAAGTCTGGAGCTTTCTGGTGGAGCTGTTTCCCCCGCGACCCGACTACGGATAAGCGGTTGAAGATGGATGGATGGATGGATGGATGGATGGATGGATGGATTAGTGAGGACCAATTATATGAAAGGTGGTGAAGTGGTCCTTTAACCTTAATTATACAAAGCAAGCAAACAATTTACAATACACAGACCAACTGATCTTTATTAAAATGAATGCCACAGACGAAAAACAGTCTAAGTCCACACTATTGATCCATAATGTATAAATGATAGATAAGGGTTCAGGACAACGAGGCCTTTTCGTGGAGGGGTCAGAATGAAATTTGGACTTAGACTGTTTTTCGTCTGTGGTACTATTGAATCACTTATATTAAGCCCTATTCAGAATAGGACACATCAGCTGCATACAAACTGATACTGAATTTCAATTGATTAAAATTCAAATAAAAATCGATATCAGCCAGATATTCCTCCCATTTGTATGCGAGAGCTGGTGAAAACTTCTGGGAACTCAGATTAGCCAGACATCTGTTTGGTTCTAGTTTATTTTTGTTTTACACTCATCTTTACCTTCATTATGTCACAATAGAAGCTCCCCATTAATCAAACTAAACTGTGGCAATCCTGAATTTAATCAATTAAGCCTACAGGACTATGCTATGGGGAAGGGAAAAAACGTATTTAATGTGTACTTAATTGTTACATGACATTTTATTTTAATACAATTCAGTAGCCTACAATAAATGTAGATTATGTTTCACATGGTTTAGGACAATATTTGAATAGTGATGTCTTTTGGCTTTTAATATTTAATATTAATAGCCTTTGCTCAGTTTGCAGCTTTGTAGTGTTTGTTACTAAAGACTTGAGGAGGGCTGCTTGCTCCCTGTCCTCTTCAGTCAAGGAGGATTCAGAGGAGGTGCCACTGCCTGGTGTGGGTCTCTCATGTTAACCAATAACCTCGCGTCACCAGACCTTCCTTTCTACCTAGTCCTTACTTACCTCGTGGATCTTTTACGCATGGCGTGCGTAAAGTTACAACCGCAGGATTTTTGTTTGCAACAATATGGAAAGCTAAGCACACAGTGGAGTCTGTCGATTGTCCTGTATGAATGCTGAAAACATCTCGAAATGTGGAGCAGCTGTGCCGCTCACACACAAGCACCTTGCTGAGATGGGCGTGCTCGGAGAGGAAATGAAATTCAGGTTGTTGTAGGCTACTCGCAGTAGTAGGAATGAGGGAAAATGTCCTTTGTATTGTTTTAATATGCCTGTTAATTAACGCTTCATTCAGGTTGATGCTGGCGAAGTCAACTCTGTGTCTGCAAGGGAATAGGAACATAAACAAAAACATTGAACAGTTAGATAAGCCTGCTTTAAAGTTTCCAAACAAGTAGAAAATAACCCCGAATTTCGATTTTTCTTTTAAAGCTGAATTCTGAACAAAAACCACTCGTATTGGATCGGCGCAGCCCCCCGGTATTTAATTTGAATGTTCTTTCTCATAACTTGCAATTTTTAAAAAACCGTGGCGAGGATGGAGTCCGCCTGCGGGAAACTGGGGCCAGCATCTCTCTCGTCTGCTGGCGGCGTCGGCGGAACCGGTGGAAGTGGAAGTGCGAAAGCTCCCAAACATTTGTGGAGGCAACAGAACCAGGCAGCTCTCTCTCCGCTCCACCACGCATTAGTAGTACGAAAGAACAACCGGGTGAGACAAAGAGGGTTTTCGGACACGGAGAAATACCTCTGCCCAGGGAACAACATGGACCGGACTTATGCAGTGGACACGGGGCACCGACCCGGTTTGAAGAAATCCAGAATGTCGTGGCCATCGTCTTTTCAAGGTCTTCGACGGTAAGGGAAACGTTTTCTTGATCATCTCCTTGATGAGGCTCAGCGGGGCGTACTGCATGTGTAACGCGCTATAGTTTTATCTTTATTTTAGTCAACTTGGGAAGACGATGCACGTTGTTTTACTATAGCCTATCAATCGATTAATTGAGTAGAACATCACTTTTTCAAATTGCATGTTTGCTACACACCTTTGGGGATGTGGTGTGGTCATGTGGCATACCAGCTCGTTCATTTAAACTGTAGGCTATTTTATTTATTATTATTACGCTATTAATAAAGATAATGATACAAAAATAACACATTTACCATAGTTATCTGTTATTGTCTGAAATAGCCTCACACTCCCACAAAGAAAACTGTCGACAAAGAAAGGCTTAAAAAATATCGGTAATTAGGGAATGGTAATAGCCTAATTTAATATATCTCAAGGTGCATGGTGGTATAAGAACAGAATGTTGCAGACAAAACACACACACACACGCACGCACGCACACACACACACACACACACGCACGCACGCACACACACACACACACACACACACACACACACACACACACACACACACACACACACACACAGGAGAAAAGATAGGATATCCGCACACTGCTCCATGCTCCTTAAAGTTAAATGTATTTTAGTCGCCTACAATGTTTAGAAAATCTAACGGTTAGATTTTCGTGGATGTTATTACACATTAGTTCAAGTTCTGAATACTATGTTATTATTAGCACTAGTAGCTAGCAGTGTGTGTGTGTGTGTGTGTGTGTGTGTGTGTGTGTGTGTGTGTGTGTGTGTGTGAGAGAGAGAGAGAGATTAAATAGGCATGTAACGATATATCGTATATCGATATATAATATCGATATTAATCCCGGCGATATGAATCGTTTTTGGGGGGCTAGTGTGTGATGTGAAATGTGAGCTTTAGTCATATTCCATCATATTCAAGTGCTTTTGGAGAGAAATGATAGTCACTTTCAGTAGTAGAGCACTGTAGAGGGGAGCTGTGTGTGTCTGTGACTGTGCCCAGGTGATGATGGTCGTTTATACTCATCAAGGAAGGCAATTATGTTTCTGCATTGTCAAAAGTAATGCTACTTTTTTGCAATGTATTTAAATAAAAAATCTCAGGGGGGAAGATAAATTATATAAAATTAAAAAAAACTGTATTTTTTCTTTAAAATATATATATTTTTTAATATCGTGAAAAATCGTATCGTGAACCTCATATCGTACGAATCGTATCGTGAGTTGAGTGAATCGTTACATGCCTTCTACACATAGCATCTCTAATGCATGATGGAATTGGCCACATCCTCTCTTAGATGACACTCAAAACAAACTGGCTGAGTGAGGGCACAGTCTCGTGGCCCCACATGAAAGTCTTATGTTTGACAAGGATAACGCAAAAGCATGCTGTCAAAGGTTGACAACAGATGCATGAAATAACAGCTTTGATGGCTGCCTGTCTGAATACAGACGGGTATATTTAACATCATGAAAGCCACTCCGTAGTCAGACATGCAGAGGGGAAAATGTTTCTGCTCCAATTACTCACTTATGCTGGGGAGTAAAAGGGAAGGAGAAAAAAAAAACTGATGTGAAATCTGAGAAGGTCACCCCAGCTATCTGTCTTAAGTGGCCATTGCTGCTGTTAGGTTCTGTACCATGTGTTGTGTTTTTAGATGGGAGTGATTCTCACCTGCAGGGTTGGTTGGCTTTAGAAAGCATGCTGTTTTTTCTGGGCAGACAGAATGATCCCTGGCTGAGTAATCACAAAAGAGGAGGGGCCAAAAGAGAGAGGGGAGAGAAGGTTCAGGGAGTGACATCTATAAAGCCTGATTTAAGCGCCATCGTACGATGGTGTCTGGTGCCGAAAATAGCCGATCTAAAAGCTCACAACAATACATCACGTCCGTGTTGTAAGGTGGGTGACACGTGGTACGATAGAGCATACATTACAGTAGGTATAATGGTCCCTAAGTAGTGGAACTGAAACACGTATAAAAGTGTATCCGGAAAAAGGCATTTTTTGTACTTTTAACAGAATTATTCAAGACTAGAAAGATTTTGTATTTCCTCTGGAGATTAATTAGGTTCTAGCCATGTCTGTGCAATTATAGTATATACATAGGCCTACATTGCTATACTTTTACCGTAAGCAGTCGAAATCCACTCAGAAGTCATTAAGAACCTAGCAGGGCTTTCCAATATGTGAACAGGTCCCCTGAGACAGCTAATCTATGGGTGGTGGTCTGACCAGGCATTTAGGCCTTTTTCATCCAGGTCATCATGCTAATTAGAAAGGTGAATGCAGCTACAGCTACAGTCAGGTTTTCCTGACATTGCAACCCACACAGCACTGACGCATACGACTTACATTTGAAGTGTGAAACTTACATTTGAAGTGTAGAGATGATCCGCTTATCCTCTTAACAGTGTGTTTGAAAATGGTATAGGCTTAATACCCTATACCATTTTCGAACACAGTGTTACTGTTGAAAGCCAAACAGAAATAAATTGAGGAGTAAACATGTAACTTCTGCAGTATTGCCATGGAAAAGCCCTGTGAGCAGAACCCCACTATCAACAAAAGGCTACCACTCAGGCGCTCATAGGGATGGAGAATTGGCAACCTTTTCCTCTGTGGACTTTGCTCTATGAGTCTTGGGTCTGCCTTTATGAATATGTTACTCAGACACAAGCTCTTGCACAGCCACAGCCCAGCCCTCAACTGGCTGAACTATGGGTTAGGGTGATCCCGTGGGGCGGGGCATTTTCACATTCTACAGCCTGAAAACCGATGCCTACCTGCCAGCTCGGTAGCGTGCTTCGGGTGCATGAGTTTGGTCCGACGCTTTAACAGTCTGACAACCGACACCCTACCCAAACCCTAAACCTAACCTCACAGGAAGCCACAGGTTAGTTTTAACCTGCCACGCATGTCGGGAGCCACAGGTTAGCTTTAACCTGCCAAGCATTTCGGGAGCCACGGGTGAGTTTTAACCGGCCACGCATGTCGGGAGCGACGGTGTTGTCGGACTAATGCCTGTCGGATTGTTAGTATGTCTAACCAACGTATACACCCCCATGCTTCACTAATCATTAGACTCCCAATCTACACCTCCTGGGATCGAATCCGCTGCCGCCGATAAAGTATAGTTTTAGACCGCGACAGAGGTGCACTGTCTCTAGCGATCTTGAGCCACGAGCGCCCGTGTCAAAAGTTGCAAAGTTCGCTAGAGCCGACTCAGTCCCGTCCGAGTTGCAACCCGATATGCACAAAAAAGTAAATTATTACCCCTCCAAGGCAATGCCAACACCGAGCAATATTTCCCACCAACGGAGCAAAGCCGGGCACTGCTGTCCTCCTAGAATAGAGGCACATCTAACAGTGCTGCATGTCAGCGTCACTGCCTGTCACTCAAGAGGGGCGTGTTTAGGTGCAAGGGGCACCCTTTTGCGGTGTGAAATGAAAGCAGGCCTCCATGTCACCTCCTAATCACTGCTGAGGGAGGGATTTTTATTCATGGGGGAAAGGCGTAGGAAGCGAGTTGAGTGGCATGGCTTCAGTTCATCTGGTCATTTTATCTCCTCCGTGGGAGAGCAGAGAGCACTCCCATGTCTCCTTTCTGATTCCCCTTTACTCTTTGCTAGCTCTTTGCCCCCCTGCTGTAGTTAAGTACTTAAAGGAGCATTCAGTGATTTGGGTGATTTGGAAAACCACCCAGTCCGCCCCGGTAACAAAATGTGCACATGTAGTAGGGAGGATTATCCAGAAAAAAATAAAAAAATAAGTGATATTTCAATTAAGTCAAATCACTGAATATACCTTTAAAGGTAGTGTAAGTGATATTTTTTGGTTAAAACAAAACGTTTTATGTTAAAATGTTAAACCACTATATTCTTATAGTAATCATTGCTATAGTTTCCAGCAACGACTCGTCATAGATCTCTGATCTCCGCCCCCTCGCCGTGTCGTGGGGCAAACGGTGTGAATGACAATTCACACGCTTTGAGTTTGTAAAATTACTCATTTGCCGACTAAAGATTGAACGGAAAACTAATGGAAAGACGAGGCTTACACTCAACATACATACAGCTATTAGGAAGAGAGCTTTATCTCTGCAAAATCTGGGATATTATGAACACACACACAGAATGGAAAGATTTTGACAGCTACTGCCCCACTTTCAAGGCTACAACAACTGATACCTTATTGAAGAAACTAACTATTATACATGTTATTGCTTAGCGAAACATCTGCAGAAATCTTTCATGCGAATCATGCCCCATGTTTATTTTACATCTGCTGGTGGGTGCTCAAATGTTGTCAATGTATGCTACAGTAATGTATTTGATTGCCCATTTGCCTATGATAACACATGGTAGGCTATGATTCAAGAACATATTACTTATTACACTTATTAATCTCCACGTTAACTCTGTTCATTGCAAATAGCTGATCTGCACCTCACAGGGTATATATTGGCTATTTTAATAAGCTACCGGTAGTTTGACAGTTGACCTACTTTTACGTCTTTTGCAGAGCAGTGACGTTTTGGCTATTTTCTGGGTGTTCATTTAAACGAATGAATACATTAATCAAGAACACTTTAACAAGATACAATACAATGTTGATCGGGTGGTTTTTAAAGTTAAATCTGTTCATTGAAAATAGCTGATCTGCAAGCTCACTACTATAGGTTGTAGATGGATTACAATTATACTAATAGTGATATATAAATATATAAATAAAATCATGACATGACACCTAGCTAGACACCCAATTCAAATAGAAACCTCATTGATTATATAAATGCATATGTGGCTTAAAGGGATAGTTCAGATTTTTTTAACTTAAGTTATATGAAATACTTGCCATTAATATAGTGGTTGCAACTGTATTAATTGATTGCCCGAGTCCCATGGTGGGAGTTCTGCTCTGGTTTTGGTCAATATTAAGTAGTTCCGGTCATTTTGTGGGGGCACTGGGGCCACGCAGTAAAAGTAAATGAATCACAAAACGAACGTAATTTGTATTGTTGACCTATTTCTAAAATATTAGCACGACTTTCGTTCAACTTTGACACCTCTATCACATGGAACTATTTTTTGGGCGTATCAAACATAGTTCTGTGTGATAGAGGGGTAAAAAAAAGAACGGAAGTTGCACTAATATTTTAGAAATAGGTCAACAATACAAATTACGTTAGTTTTGTGGATTAATTTACTTGATATTTCACCAAAACCAGAGCAGAACTCCCACCACAGGACTCGGGAAATCAATTAATACAGTTGCAACCACTATATTAATGGCAAGTATTTCATACAACTTAAGTTCAAAAAATCTGAACTATCCCTTTAATAAATGACCAGTGCTTGGCTGTTATGCATCCACCGTTCTGTGCGCCGTCAGTGCACATTTGCTTGAAGCTTGATTGTTCGATAGAAAGTCCAGACAATAAAATGCCCCCTTCTAAAGTCCTTCTGTTATGGCATAAGTATGAACCGAGCAAATCTGCACCATTAAAGTAGTGTAATAGCATGGAAAAGTCACTGTTTAGGCTACATGGTCGTCATGTCACTCTAGCGAAGTGATTGATCTGTATCTCTCCTAGGGTCCTACTTGCCCCTTTTGGGATATTTTGCTGGGCCCTATAGAGTGTTTGTTCAGTAACAGGGGTCTCCCTGTCTCTCCAGCTCTTTAATGAACAGAAAAAAACATTTTCAGGTAGGTGACAAAATGTCAGCCAATCATGATAGAGTACGCTATTTATGAGCTTAATTTTTTATAGTGTTCCAGTTCCAATTTTGTCTGCTCATGAAGCACGGAGCAGCGCATGTCCGACCGCATGTCCGACCGTTGTTTCCGCATGTCGATCCGTTGGTGTGTCTAATCTGCGTGTGCATCCCCTTTTTAACACTTATATTAACCAAAGAAAATCATTTACACTACCTACCTACTAGCATCAGGACACCCAAAATGAGGAGGGGGGGGGGGGGGGGGGGGGCTGAGCCTTTAATACTACATGCAGTCTTTAAGATCCCTGCTGTATCTGCCTGAGCTCAAGGGAGCTTTTTAGCTGGTATGGAGTGTACCTCCCCTGGCTATGTCATTAGACCCTACAGAAGAGTGGTCAGTGCCATGGGGTATGTGCCTATATATAGCCACTGCCACAATCGCCGTCATGGTGTACTGGCTATACGTACTACAACACTGGCATGAAATGCATGTCCTGCTTCCCTCTAGTCTAAGTCATGTGAAGTAGATGGTTGGAATGTGCTAATGAATGCACCGTGAATGGCCTAATAAGATTTTCATTACCATAGATCAGCATCAATTACCATAACTTTGATCATTAATTGTGGCTACGTCTACCTTGTAGATGTTTGTTTCCGTGTTCAGTGTTACAGACCAAATTAAGTATTGATGTCTATTGCCTTTGGCTCTTATTGACTTTTGCGGTCAGGCTGAAACTGAAAGTGAATTGGGAAAGACACTCAAGACAGCTTTTGACGCTTTGAAAGATGATCATGCACATTAGGAAGTTACTGGTGTGGACAAATTGAGGTAGGAAGTCAATTGGAATATGTCAAATAGAGCAGAAGCAGGGCTACATTGTGTCGATCACCATATGTTTTTTGAATTCCAGTTGATAAATAAAAATAAGAATGCTTTGAAATGGTGGTATGCAGTAGCATCCCTGACTAGTCATGGCATGAATGCGGTAGCAAACAAGCAAATACCAATATTATATAATACTAGAGGTTCTGGCTGCATGTCTAGAGTTCAGGTAGAATGGCATGAGCAAAAATAACAGATCATCAAACTAACAACGCACCGAGTTGCGATGCGGTGTTAGCATCTAGATCTGTTCTGCAAAGGTGTGATGTATATTGCGTCAGACCACTACTGGCGCTAGTGGCCAAAAATATTGCACAATAATGGAGTTTCATACAAACTGTACATCATGCAAACATTAACTGTGCGTAAAGCATGCTATGGTTATAGCCAGAATACTGAGCAATATTTGTGCAAATATTGAGTTATTTGATTTTGGAGCACACGTCTGCTGTGACTGTAACGCTACGTCAACACTGACTCCGAACTCCATGGGTGTCTTCCTTAATTTTGGTGGTAGACAGACATTGATGTCTGTCTAGTAGTTTCTTAGAACATGAGTTTGTTTAGAACATACAGTTATTGTCTCTATAAAAGATGAGATTGTGGTTCTTGGCACCTCTCCAGGCAAATGCAAGGACAATGGTCTATCACAGAATGAGATTGCATTGATCTCAAGGGTGATTGCAGGGTCAATGCAGCAACATGAATAGGATCTAGGTAAAATGTATACAATACTATGTAGAATATCTGCTGTAAAGTTATACATCTGTGTTTGGGTTTAATTCAGAATCAACTTTAGTGTCACATCACAGGTTTACACAGGTATAAAACAGTGGGTTTTTTACTAGCTCCCATCATTTTATTTCAATTTGTTTCTCAACAAAAAAAGTACTCACATACACCTGAGGTGTAAGACAAGGTAAGACATTAAGGTAAGACATTAGGTGCACTACAGGCTATTACAACTAGGTTGTTTTACAATTGTATAAATATATATAGTACAGTAGGCTGATGGGAAATGGGGAGAGAGAGATGGGTGTCACGTAGCAAAGATCATCAACTCGTTGGATTAGCAGCCTAGGTGCCTGGACGTCTACACCAGCCGTCAGGGCCTATTTTAGCATTTTGAACCATTAATTAAAACATTACGTTAATATCAACAATCTTTCTTATAACTGCCTGTGCCGAGTCCCCGATGTCCAGTCCAGTGTATCGTGTGTATATACAAAACCTTTGCCAAAAAATTGCCAAACTACCGGGGATATGTTGCCTTTTCACCGCTCACCAACTTCCTGTCTAATGATCACCATCATCATCAATGGATGATTCCCATAGCTCATGGATGATTCCCATAGCTCATGGATGATTCCCATAGCTCATGAGCCTCCACAGCTGATTTTCATAATACACTGTTGGTTCTGCTAGTTTGTTGTGAATCTAAGAGACACAAACAGTATAGCTGCAGTTAGATCCCATCGATCACATTGCCCGAGGGGACGGTATGGTCATTGGTCAGCTGAGACTGTGCTTGGTTGAGTCACAACACAGAAGAAAACCTTTAATTAAAGGTAGCAAAAAAGCCTTATCATGCCTTTTCATCATGTCTAAGGCACAGGGTTTGTCTTTTTATTACACTGAAGTGGAAGGAACATGACCACCAAGCACCAACCCTAATGAGAAGACAGATAAATCAATAGTGACAAATGACAATATATTAGGTCTAGTCACAATCTATTAGGTCGATAGATGGCATGTTACAGTAGGCTCTAGTCCAGGGCTACTCAACTTAGGATGGCTCAGGGGCCACTCAGCAAAATACCAAAAGTCCAAGGGCCGCAAGCCCAAATAATGTTGGTCCTATATTGGATTTTTTGTCCGTGATTTTCTAACACATTATGAGTTGTCTAAAAATTGAGGAAACACACAGAAAATGGACTACATTTCCATCTAGGAAAGGCCAAACCTCATTGAACAAAATTATTGTCATGACATGGAATGATTATTAATAAAATTAAGTTACAAAATTAGGCTTTTATTCACAAAATATGATGAGAACATGAACAGACTACTGTTGCAAATATCAGAGATAACCAAGAGGCCAATACTACTGAAATGTATAAGCCACATCACAGTCTCATGGACTGGTACAAATAATAACATACCTATAAATTACCGTTTTGGAAACAAACATATGTTTTCTACTTAATGGGTTCAGGCTCTCTGGATATAATGATAAGGCTCTCTCTGGACAAGTGGACATACTTGATTCCAATTCAAGAATCAGGCTTCATTCACGAAATGTGAATAGTAACAGTGCAACAATGTAATAAGTGCAATAAGCCTACAGCTGGCTTCAGTCAGTGGCTGACAGACACAACAGAGAATCATGAATATCTTCCAGTGACATTCAGTCACACTTTTCTTTACTAATTACTGCCTACAAATTAAAATGAATAGTTTCATAAATCAGGTTTGATTTGGGCGACATCTGTTAAAGAGGAGGCAGGAGAGAGACGACATAGCCTACATCGGGGACGGTAAAAGCCACAACTATACATGAGAGAGAGAGAGAGAGAGAGAGAGAGAGAGAGAGAGAGAGAGAGAGAGAGAGAGAGAGGGAGAGAGGGAGAGAGGGAGAGAGGGAGGGAGGGAGGGAGGGAGAGAGAGAGAGAGAGAGAGAGAGAGAGAGGGAGAGAGGGAGAGAGGGAGAGCGCGAGAGAGAGAGAGGGAAGGGGGAGAGAGAGGGAAGGGGGGAGAGAGAGAGAGAGAGATGGGGAGGGAGAGAGCGAGAGAGGGAAGGGGGAGAGATAGAAGGAGAGAGGGAGAGAGTGAGAGATTTCTTACTTAATGTGACACTTGAGTCTGCATTTTCGCCACTCCTCCGACAGTCATCATGCATGCATGGGTCTCGTAAATGAAAGCGTTGCGCTGTTTTTACTTGATAATTCCAATTGCACTTTCACATACATAGGTTGATCCGAAACAAGCCAGGAGTATATTCTTTGCACAAGCACAAAACATGCTGCTTTCTGTCCGCGCCCGTAACTTGTTTGCACTTCCTCATGACGGTGTTGTTTACCGAACGCGAGCCGATATACAACTGCACAACGCGTCGTGGGTACATGCTGCAGCAGTGCTTGTGGACTTGTAAATCCACAACAACACGGACACTTTTTGTCAGCAGGAAGAACAAACAGCTCAGTAGCGCATGATCGCATTGTGTGGTTAGAAACGCTAGAAATGACTTTTCTTCACTGAAAGCAGAACAAACATATTTTTTATTGGTATGACCATGACGGGCTGGCGGGTTGAGTAGCGCTAGTCTGTACCAGAGATGTCCACGAGTCACGGAGCTCGAGTCCGAGTCGAGTCAGGAGTCATTGAGCACGAGTCCGAGTCGAGTCAGGAGTTATTGAGCTTGAGTCGAGTCAGAGTTTTTCGGGGTTGAGTACAAGTCGAGTCTAGAGTCCCATTTGTGGCGGCGACTCGAGTGTGACTCGAGTCTCAGAAAAAAAAAATCCTCCGGTTTAATTAATTAATTTAATTAATGAATTATTTATTTATACGACGGCTGTAAAGGCTGAAATTCAGTGATCTACACCCAGCCCAAAATGAAAAATGCACAGAATGAATGTTTATCAGATCTGTTCTTTTGGACACAACATAATCAATGATGCACGACGTGCGATGGAATATAGGCTACAACTAAACATTTTTGTAACCAAATAAGCCTGTAGGTATTGTAACATTACGTGGGCAAGGTGGGCAACATAATGGAACTTGATGTTAATGCAGTGAACATTAATTACGTAGTGTTTAATAACGAGGTCAGCAGTCAGCAGCTGCAGCGCACATGATCCATGAAACCCGATGTTTAATTTTTTTTCCCTCACAGTCTATCCCATCCTTGTATCAACATATTAAACAAAGGCAAAGTTAAATAAAGTTGGATAGCTGATGCGGACCCAAACATATGTGTTTAGTTTCGCCGTTTTCATATTTAAATGTTATGATGAAAGGCTCCACCGTGTATCAGTTTGTGCGCATCGCCACTGTGGAGTGAAATCGACTGAGCTCCGCTCAGCTGAGGTTCATTTGCGCAATTGCGCAAATGAACCTCAGGAGGGGAAAGTAAAGGTAAATTGGATAATTTTTTCGGGCATTTCACTCATTAATGTGGGTCAAAAAATACGGTAATGACTCGTCGATACTCGTCGAGTCATTGAGCTCGAGTCCGAGTCGAGTCTGGAGTCTTTGGGGGTTGAGTCCGAGTCGAGTCTAGAGTCCCATTTCTGGTCTGTACATGATTATAGTCCCAGTTTTCAGAATGTGGTATACTCAAGCCCCCAGCACCGAGAGGAAGCATTGAAGCCAAATAGACATGCTGGCCGATCGTAGGTACTGCATCTTGTGTCAAACTGGGCCTAAAACATGAACGAGCGGTATTCTCCGCCCACTCCTGAAAATGAATGTGGAACTCGGGAGTGATAAGCATGCATAAGCGACTGCATTAAAACCAGGAAATGTTGCATCACAACTTTTTATTTTTACTTATTAATCTGTGTATATGAAATATAGATAACTTATCGATTCTCTTAGTTACATCAACATTGTATAAAGAAGTATTAATATTATAAAGATCACTTTTGTCATTTTGACAGCAGGGGATTTACCATTCACTTTCCACAGGCTTCTGTAGAAGTCCAAATAAAAAAAATCCTTTTCTTTTAAATAGCAGCTGTACATGAAATGTTAATGAGGATTTAGCATCAGCGTGAATATTTACGCATATAAATACTACATGGTTTGATAACCTACAAGTAGGCGAAAGCCATTTCCGAGTACGTAGGTCTCTCCATCTATCCCACCTTGCAAGCTTTGTTCCTGGGCACAGGATCGACTGTCTTCCTGGCGGTGCTGCTGGTACAGCTCTGTGCAGCGTGGAACGTACATAGCCCTGAGTGTGTGACACACAGAGCAGCAGCTTTTGATAAATAGAATATTTTGTGCGTGTGAAAGTATTGAAGGTTGGGAAACTTGAGCAACTATATGGCATGTTAAATCATTGGCCAAGAAGCCATGGCAAGTGAGATTACAATAGTACAGAGGGCGAGGTCGCGTGCACGTATCTGCCTGGGTGACAGCAGACTGCTGGGCGAGTGCTGGTGCTTTGGAATGGGGGGTCAGATCAACATAATGGCATGAATTCTGTACTGGCCATATATGGAGCGTGTCTTGCGTGTACAGGGTTTGATGAGGTCAGATCAACATATGGAATATCAGAACAGGTCAGCTCCATATATGGAGATCTAAGGGTGGCAGCGGGGGCAGTGTCTTGAGTGTACAGGGTTTGATGAGGGCCCAGGTAGGGCCGGGCCTTCATTTTCAGGCCTGTTGAGAACTCTGCCGGGCACGGCTACACTAATAACTATGGAGCAGGCCCGTCTAGAGTTTAAATGGACAGGTAAGAGTCAAAAGGCAGACATCAAAGAGGAAGGATAGATGGGGAAGGATCAACATATGGTATGTCAGAACAGGTCAGCTCCATATATGGAGATCTAAGGGTTTGAGGTTTGAGGTGAGATGTAGAGACAGATGCGTGCACGCTCCTCGCCCTCAGGGCATCTGAGGGTAATGTATTACAACTATGATAATTATAATGCACTAAAATAGATTGAGAGTGATTATAATACAATATAATCTATTATAATGCATTACAATTATGATCCTGGTCTAAATAAAAAGAAAGTCAGTGAGTAATCAGTCATTGAAGTGTTTGGGCCCCGCTTAGCTTAGCTCAGACCCACACTGGAGATGGTACTTTTTAGGCACTCATTTAGTACCACTTTGACACCACTCAGCCCAATTCCTTGTTGTGAAAACACTGGTACCAGTAGGCGGTGTGGGGTGGTGTGAGGCCATGGTATGGAAATCGGGCATACGTGGAGGAGAAATGATGACATCAAAAGGAAATTGGGTCACTTCACATCACTGACATAATGTAGGATAGGAGCCAGCTACTCATCCAAACATCACCACCAACGGAATGCTTTGTCTTTCAAACCCCTCCACAGTAGTGCTCACACTGGGCTAATGAGATGCTTGAAAGCTTTTGAAGGACAGCCGCTCTTTGAAAGGCTGACAGCCCAAAGCCTCTCGGGGGCACCACTGTCTAGTTCCTGGGTGGTTGCCTGAGCTATTAGCTGACTATGCTCTACTGATCACGTTGCACCCAACAGGGCGATAAAGGCTCTCCAGCTGGGTCAACAGCTGGTCCAAGATCTGCCCATATTCTATTGTAGCTCTGGATAATTCTTGATCAGCTCTGGTTTTTAAATGGACATCTGTATCAAGGCATAGGGGAAGCTATTAAAACCGAAAAGTCGTTACTGTATGTGTTACACATATGGGCTTGTTAGTTTGTGGGCTTGTTAGTGACTGACAGACATCCAGGCACTAGATAAAGCAACTATAAGATGCCAAATGCTCGGAGAAATATAAGCCATATGACAGCAGGTTGCCGCACTCCAGGGATCAAACAAGGCTTCAGTATTGCAACTAAGGACGGCTGCCGTGGCTCAGTTACACTAGGCAGCATATATGTGGGACTTTTTCCCCATCCGCTTTTCTTTCCCAGCTTCTGATTATTTTCACCACTTTCCAAAATCACTACTCTCTCTCTCCCAGACCCCCCGTGGGTCACTGATGCAAGTGCACATACTGAAATGGACCATTATGCTTCTGCCTCTTCCCCTATTCTCTAGCTCTCTCCGTCTCTCTTTGCATGCATGTCCATAACTATTGATTCCCACTGCTCTTCCGGTGGCTAGGCCTTGAGTGATGTGCCTCTGAGACCTACTTGTCTCCTCCTGCCTCCCACCATTAGATCTCATTTGAAGACCTGTCACACATTTCTAACCAAATGTTTAACTCATGAATGCTGAAAGCGACTAAAGAACAAACAAAATAGTTTTTCCTCAGTCCACTAACCATCTACCAAAAAGATTTGTACTTAGTATATCAGATTCAGATTCACAACCCCAACGGTAGCTGTACAGATTATATATGCTGTACTCACTGTATGAACGACCTGTTGTCACAAGTGTTTGCTACGTATATCTATACTGTACCAGTAAGATGCCTGATGGCGAGAAGCGACCTCGCCCTAAAGGGCGAGATCTAAGAGAGGCAGCGGGGGCAGTGTCTTGAGTGTACAGGGTTTGATGAGGGGCTGGGCCTTAATCTTCAGGCCTGTTGAGAACCCTAGTTTTCGCCAGCTGCCGGGCGCTGCTGCACTACTAACTTTGGGGCAGGCCCGTCTAGAGTTTAAATGGACAGGTATCAGTCAAAAGGGAGACATTGAAGAGGAAGGATGGATGGGGAAAATGGACAGGTATCAGTCAAAAGGGAGACATTGAAGAGGAAGGATGGATGGGGAAGGATCAACATATGGAATGTCAGAACAGGTCAGCTCCATATATGGAGATCTAAGGGTTTGAGGTTTGAGGTGAGATGTAGAGTTGCTGGCCAATTTTGATGACACAATATCAAGGCATGACCATATATGGGGCGTGACAAACTGACGTGACCAACTGACGGGAAATGTACGATTTAGTTAACTTATAATTAACAATAATACATCGTTCCTGTGGAATATAATGTCACCTATAGGCTATAGGTCCGTATACCAAACAAATGTCAGCTATAGGCTATATTGTTTGGTATACGGACATGCTACAGCATAGTCCTGAGACGGATTCAAAAACAGCAGCAGATCTGTAGACTTGCATGCATGCATAATGGATGATGCTATGGTTGGGTCACAGGAACAGTGTGAAGGAACATAATGCCCACAAGGTTAACACGGAGATCCTGTGTATACTTATCTTACATTGTTTGTCATGCCTCCAAGCAGGCTGTTCACAGCACAATGTATCTTTTTATTTTAACATATTATTTATTGAAGGAATGTCACAGGATAAAGTCATTGTGATCATAGACGGATGATAGATTGATAGTGATAGATTAAGTCTTTGTGTCTTTTGACATGAGGTTTTAGGTATAGCCTATGCCTACATGAACTAGCATTCAAACAAAGACTTAGGAAACAAAGTCACCTACCATTAGTACACAGGATTGCTAGTATGTAAGCCATCATTACTGTGAGTGATTGGCTTATGATCACACAGGTAGGGCTAAGTAATTTCCATGTTATTCTGATTCTGATATTTGTTCTGTAACAAGAACTGGATCCAAGAGCATGAATCAGAAGTTGATTTCATGTCACTGTGGGACAGATTGCCTGATGAATCTGCTTACGGCCATTTGCTCATTAACAGGAGATGGATTTCATATGCCATGGGAAAAGAATGGAGAGGTTGATCTTGATGGGTCCTATTTCAGAGCCATTAGTAGAAGCCTCTAGATACTGTGACCACCACTGGAGTTACATCATCATTAATAATAATAATAATAATACCCCTGCTTATTATCCATTAGTTATAATCTGATGTGGTAGTACTACACTATTAGAGTTCTTTTTTGCTTGGTCCATTTCATTCACCGACCACCTGTACACTACTTTATAACACTTGTATTAAGTATATGTATCTTCCTACCTATTCCCACATCGACTATTCATCAGGAGTAGGTCTGTGTCTTGCTCAAGGACAGTTATAACCCAGGGAGAGCCGGGGATTGAACTGGAAACCTTTCAACACTCAAGTGGCGGCTGTACCACAGGAGCCCCCACGTACTGTAACACATTACACACAGACTGCTGGGCGAGCGCTGGCGCATTAGCATGGGGGCCTTGGGGGGTCAGATCAACATATGGAATGAATAGTGTACTGGCCATATATGGAGTGTGTCTTGAGTGTTCAGGGTTTAATTAGGTCAGATCAACATATGGAATGAATAGTGTACTGGCCATATATGGAGTGTGTCTTGAGTGTTCAGGGTTTAATTAGGTCAGATCAACATATGGAATGAATAGTGTACTGGCCATATTTGGAGTGTGTCTTGAGTTCAGGGTTTAATTAGGTCAGATCAACATATGGAATGAATAGTGTACTGGCCATATATGGAGTGTGTCTTGAGTGTTCAGGGTTTAATTAGGTCAGATCAACATATGGAATGAATAGTGTACTGGCCATATTTGGAGTGTGTCTTGAGTTCAGGGTTTAATTAGGTCAGATCAACATATGGAATGAATAGTGTACTGGCCATATATGGAGTGTGTCTTGAGTGTTCAGGGTTTAATTAGGTCAGATCAACATATGGAATGAATAGTGTACTGGCCATATTTGGAGTGTGTCTTGAGTTCAGGGTTTAATTAGGTCAGATCAACATATGGAATGAATAGTGTACTGGCCATATATGGAGTGTGTCTTGAGTGTTCAGGGTTTAATTAGGTCAGATCAACATGGAATGTAGAACGTGAAGGACGGGTGGGGTAGGATCAACATATAGAATGTCATAACAGGTCAGCTCCATATATGGAGATCTAAGGGTTTGAGGTCAGATGAAGAGTTGCTGGCCGGCTCCATATATGCAGATCTAGGGGATAATCCAGTCTTCTCCATATATGGTTATCCCGGGTTAGATGAGGTCAGTGTCGTGATCTTCATATATGGAGATGGAGGAATGATGTCACGAGGCGTGACCATATATGGAGGTGTGATGTCACGAGGCGTGACCATATATGGAGGTGTGGGTGACTAACAAACGGGCGGACGGACGGGAGATGCAGGTTTTCATAGTAAATGCTACCTTTGGTCGCAACAAGACACGTTTGTTCATCTCAGACATTCTTCGTCTTGGCCCTTGGTAACACAATCAGCGCCGGGATTCTTTTCAAAATAGAAGCTCGGGGTGCCGGGAAGATATGTCCGCTTTTACTCTGTAAATCCCCCCCCCCCCCCTTCCATTCCGGACAAAAACCGGGAGACATATTTTTGCTTGCTTACCTTGCTAAGATTACGATATAAGTCGCTCATGATCGCTCGCTTCATATTTTGAACGAGAGGCATGTTGAAGTCAGAAATGAAGAGCTTATATCCATCTGGTCAAAACCACGGAGAGCTCCTTAGATTACGCGCGCAGAGCCTTTCTTTGTGAACGGTAAACAGGGAAGTGAACAACAACGCGCATGCGCAAAAGAGCAAGGAGTATGGTGCAGAAGGAGAAGCGGACTAAAAAAAAAGAAAATAATTCAGAATATTTTTCTCTCGTTTGATATCAATGAAAATCCAGCACGTCGGTTGGATTAGTTATGACGATCCCACACATCGTACGATCTAAATGGGTTAACCTGCACGAGAGTGTACCGTCATCTCACAGAAAGGTTCAAGGGATCTTTTTCATACTTTTGTGATCATTAAATGCTCATTTTGTGATCATTAAATGCTCATTTTGTGATAATTAAAACAAGACTTGTGAGCCTTCCTTTTTAAACTTATCTTTTTCATTCTTGCCAAATGTAATATATTATTAGATTTGGCAAGTATGACATAGATCTCTGTCTGTGAGGTGAATTGTAATTTGCTTCCATTTTACCTAAATGCATCCCTAGAAGGTCACATCCCCCGTTTAGGAAATAGTCACCATGGCTACATTAGTTAGGCGGTGCACTGATTACATTAGTGATGATATCTATCTCATGAGGATGCTTTGAGGACAGTGAGCAGAGGAAGAGTGGAGATGGGTGATGAGAGCATTAGATCAGATGAGATGTGATGAGATGAGGGGGGAGTTGGTATTTTCTTCTGTTTATGCTTGTATGTGGGTGGGGGTGGGGTTTAAGTATTTGAAATAGTATTTCCAAATATCTGCCATAACACAGCTTTACTAACGTAGGGATGTGAACGATTTAAGGTTTTTGATTTATTGGAAGTCATTAAGTGGAATTTCTTTTGATGTTTAACTTGCGTCAAAGCCAATTTGTTTCAAAGCCATAATGTTTCAAAAGGCTTTATTCAAATTAAACCTGTGTGTGTCTGTTCATAAGTATTTGTTATGTACTGTGTTGCTGAAACATCGATGGGAGCAGTCAGTGCGGCTCACTTTAATAATGCTGAAACAGCCTGCATCCTCCACGACTGCATAGGGCTGCAGATGTTTTGCTATAACCCCAACCCCATGTTTAGTTATGTAGTTTGACCCTGAATCTACAAGCCTATTGTAATGGTGATAAACTTGTAGATCTGTGATTCTTTTTTTTGCGTACTACAGAATATTATACTGTAAATTAAGATATGGAACCACAACTGATAGAAGTGTGCACTGTATCATAATGATCTCTCTGTAAAGGTAGAATATGGACAGGGGTGCACACAAGCGGTACGCCAGTGCGCATGCGTCGTCAAAATTCATTCTGCGCTGTCAATCAAGCGCCGGGAAGCGCTTCTGCGTACCTTGGGGCTGGGGCCGCCCAGAATGATTATTATGGCCAGAATACTAGTACATTCTGTGGCGAGAGCATTTCCCACCGACTGCCACTCAAAGAGAACTTAAAAAAAAACCTTAAAAAAGTAGGAAATGTATTCTTATTGCAATTTACGAGCTGCGTTCGCTTCCTGCGTTTGCGCGTCTTACTTGTGTTAACTATAGTTACTTATGCATGCAAAAATCTGTCTCCCTCTATGGCGATTTGTATAATTCTGTATCTGTTATTCTGCTCCCTGGGCTATCTGTACTACTGCAGGTCTCTTGTGATAAGTTGAGCTTCACAGAGCATAACTGAGGCAAACATTCACTGAACAACACAGCTGTCTACCCATGTCTGCATGCCACTGCTGAAACCAGGCCCTTAGAGCTGATGAGTTTGTTATAGATTTCCCGTTGGGTGTTGTACTGTGTAGTTACTTGAGCGTGATTGTGAAAAGTTAGTTTTTTGTGATTCCTTGGGGATGTCAATCGCACAGATGCCACTATTGACACTATAGTGATACCGATACTAAAGGTCCCCACACACCGAGCGCGTTTTTCGGATTTTTAGCGGCGTTTCTCCATCGGTTTTCCGAAAAACGCGTCCAGTGTGCAACCACCTTAATACTACTTTTGTGGGTTAAAATAATTAAACATGCTTTGGTCCTTGTTGATTCTGCAAATAATAAAAACTTGTATGTCATTCTTCTCAAGAAGGAGACCTGAGACCTGATTGTTACTGGTATAAAGGCAGGTCCACACTGGACCGACGATCGGCAGTCTCCAGTCGCGAGACTGTCCGCAGGAGACTAGCCGACGAGAAGCTCCCGTCGCTTGCCGTCCCTAGCGCCTTATCGACACGTCGGAACCCGTTGATGAAGAACTGAACATGTCCGGTCGGTTGCCGATGTCGGGAGCGACGCTATCCATGTTGTAGTGATGAGGGGGGTACATTATTCCACTGTAGAGTGGACTTCTAGTCTGCTCGTCATGTTTCAGGGCTTACTCTACTGGTGTAGTGTGTGAACTAGATACCATATTCTCAATATAAACTCTCAATTAATATATATAATACCAATCAATCAACTCCAGTCTCCAAATCAACTCCAAAGCAAGACTAGCGAAAATAATGCTATCTTTGTTTGTTTTGGTGTGAAGCGCTGTGTTGCCAGATTCTGTGAGTGAAACAAGCGACCAGGTCTTTGAAAACAAATCCAAAAGAAGCAACCAGTTTCACTACTTGAGCCCTATTACATCAGCTATTTTTTAAATGAATCATGAAAGCAAGCCCAAATAAGCAACTACACTTCAGAAATAAGCCCAAACTATAAAGCAACGGGCAACTATGAATATTAAGCTATGTTACAGGACAACTAGCCCAAAGTTGCTTATAATAATAATAAGCACACCTGCAAACCAGTGCTTTCTGCAATTTCCATGGTGGAAAATAATCTTTTGTTGGCAGACTGTCTTTGTGCAGATAAAAAATGCTAGTCTGTTGCAATATGGGAGTTTTAAGTAGTCTTTGACTGGTCTGGACAAGTTTCCTCGGTCTGGAGTCACCTTAAGACATACCAAGAGACTACAGTTTACTCTATTTACACTATTGTGATATGAAGTGATATGAAAATTATTTTATTTTAAAATGACTATAGAAATAGAAACATTTTAAAATAAACCATTTTCTTTATAGAGAACCAGATTGTCTTTAAAGTTTTTTCCATAAATTTGTCTTGAAAAGTGGGGTCGTCTTATAATCTGAGTCGTCTTATATTCTGGACAATACGGTATTATATCGATTGTGATTTTAAAACTCGGGAGGACGGGTTAAATTGTTTTGTTTAGCACATGCGATGTGACGCCCAAGGCGGTGACAGGCACACAGCCTGGGGAAGGGAGGGTCGTCTTCTTGGGGCAAAAACGACAGTACCTACCGTCAGTGTGTGAGTATGAGGCTCTGGCAAGCAGAACATTAATTTGCAGCGGACTATATTAACAATACTCTGGATTATTTTGCCTTACTAGAATTCGGGATTTGAGGCAGCTCACTCCCGTGTCAGTCTGTCTTATGCAGCACTGGTAGTAGCTGGCCAAAACTGGGCCGACTGAGATATTTTATCGGCCCAAATAGATATTTTATAGGCCATTTTATAGGCCATTTTATAGGCCATACGCCATTAGCCTTGAGCCCTGGTACAGGCACACTTTAGTCTCAAAAAAGTCCAGCAGACTTGTTTCCATTGAGGTCTTATGCAGTATATTCAATTAATCAACATATCACAAAAAAGGGTCCAGGGGACCCTTTGGCCTCCTGAAATGTGGATTTTCAGGCCTGTTTTAAAGGAAGCCAGATATCCACCATTTTAAGGGATGGGGTCAGGGCATTCCACACTTGGATGGCAGTGCTGTCTGTCTGTAGATTCAGAAGGAGAATTTGTTCTGGGTGTTACCAGATCGTTGTTGTTGCTCCCTAAGTCCTCTAGTATTGTGGCTGTGAGTGTCACTCCCTTTTTTTAGGTATTGCATTGAGGGCAAAGTCGCAATTGACTATCTTGAAAGCCAATCCCATTTTTAATGTATTAACCCCATCTTCTACCCTGAACCATCCTAGGCTAGCAATATGTGTTGGAATAAGATGGGTTATGTGCCCCAGGCAAGTAATCGAATCAGTTTGTTTTGGGAGGTTTGAAGCTTGGTCTTTAGTGACTGAGATGTTGAAAAACCAGGAGGTGTGAGGCAAGCATGTGAGTGGTATAGAATGAGTGCCACAGTCCAGCCTGCAAGATGATTTTGAGATTCAGGAAGAAAAAAAAATATTATTTTTTATGTAGCCACTTTGTGCCCTTGCCACTGCTGCTTGCCACTGCTGTCTTGTATCTGTCTCCTCCTCGTTGTGCAAGCTTGTTGTGTTCAGCATAATAATAGACACCAGTTAACTTGCTGCTCTGGCTTTGCATAAATGTTGTCAGACACAGAGTATAAACATAATATAGTCGCGTAAGTATCATCTAGCCAAGCTGAAATAGTTTACTGCTCGGGTTAAATGGAAATGTTAGTTGACGTGAAAGATAATTGAAATTATTACTGGGACAGATCACTTTTCCTTTAACGCCACACCTGTGATATGATACCTCTCATGATTGCAACAAGTGGCTATTCCCTAATGGGTTGCCTGCTAGGCTTAAGCCTTAAATATGAAATTCTATGAACTAGGGCAATGCCCATTGGGAACGCATGCCCATCCACTCATGCAGCCAATACCCCTTGTACCCATTGTCAGATTACCTGTTGTCAGACTTAGTGCCGTACCTGGAGGTCAGCCTAAAATGTCAATCCTATATGGCATCAAACTTTCTTTCCCTTTTTGTTGTTGTTGCTCAATTTGTCACAGGTGTGGGTAGATTGGGCTTCATTTATGGCTCAGCATGGTGCTTTGATTGTCGAACACAGGAAGCCAGAACTAGCAGATAGACAGCAGACACCTTGATTCACTGCAGTGAGCTGAATTGATGAGTGATTGTGGGAGTCTATCAAATCACTAAGGCTGTGACTTGCAACCACATGAAGGCAACTAAGTAAAATACAAACTACTAAATTACTCCATCTACTTTGATCTGAATGATGATTACAGAATAAATAAGGTTGTTAACTTCCCCTCCACGATTTTCATATTTAGATTCCCAGAATAAAGGATTGATGCGGATGTTACTAAGTCTAACATAAGTTGCATTTCTTATATGTTGGAAGCCAGCAGAATGGCAAGCATCACGACTTAAAAGAAATGTCAAATAGTTACAGTGCACATATCTTCAAGATCTGAATTACTAGTGACTTCTGCAAAGTGAAAAGTGAGCCAAAATGGGATGTGGAGGATCTAATACTATGTTTCCTCCATTTGCAATACAATGGGTTAATGTCTTTCTACATAATTACTTTTACCCAAATAATTTGAACAGGGATGACTCATTAAGTCACATTGGCTGCCAACAACGTAGATCTACGTCATCTCCTATCCAATGCTTGCGGAAATTACCTGGAAGTGAAAATGTTTTACTCCATCCACCTCCATGTTGTCAGATTTGGAAAAATACATACAATCCAATTGTTTTCCCAGATTGCGTTTATATACATACTGTACCAAAAAAGTCTCTGGTTAGGCTCTGCCAGTGGACCTAATGAGCCACACCTAACCAATGGTAACCCCAGCCTACACCTGCCAAATTCCCCATTTGATTCCTTAGTCAATCCACTTTTCACAGTCAGTTAGTATTCTTCATTCTCCATACATTCTCCACAGATGTTCTGATGTACTGATAGCCTGAAAGAGCCTATATGCTTTTCTGGGCATAGAGGGGCGGAACAAACTAGCGCTGTAAATAGAAGCTGATGTCCTATTGGTTCACCATCCTATGAGCCCTCCCCTGCACCCCTTCTCCTCCCCTCCCCAGTGGGGAGGGGAGGGGAGCGTTATTGGTTTAGCGAAATACAAGATGCACTCCCACTCTTTCTTTTTCTGCTTGGCTCGCCAGGCTTTTTGAGTGGTGCCAAACACTCCGATGAGTGACTATCTGTGTAACAGACGTAACAACATGTATGTTACGTCTGTGTATGTCCCTATGTTTGTCTGAGCACAAAACAGCTGCAATACCGCTGGGTGACCTAAAGTGGCACTGTTGAGCAGCGTCACGCCATTTTTTGCCGTTTTGGCAGTTCTGTTGTTTTCCATGAAATTTGGCAATATTATAGTCTACTTGCCAGCCCATAGAGCCCCATTGTGAACCCGGACATATGCAAATTAGGGTTCATGACACACCCAATCGTAATGATAAGCATTCCAACGTGTGTGTATTGTTCAGAAAACGTGAAATAGAAACCAAGTTTGCATTTGTAGTTTTAGGTGGCGGCCATATTGGATTTGGCCGCTATGGCAAACCCGAAGGTTGCCGGCTCGGGCACCCTAGCTAAATCATTAGAGCATGCCCTGGGCTACATCTGGACGAAATTTGGTGATTTTAAGACTGATTAGCGCGAAAATATGCGTAAGGCCTGGGACTATCGGCTGCAATATTGTCCATATATGTTTAATATAGTCAAAACTAATTATGCAAATTATGAAAATTGCTCAACATATGCAAGTTAGCATCCGATAGTTTCTACATGCTGGAGACCCATGCAAAACATTTCTAACATAAAACTCAACAGGTACTCAACATGCCTGGGTTCATATTCTGGCAAGTGGACTAATATGGTAGAGAAATGTTCAATCGCTCAAGAACTGAAGCTCACAGTCAATCGCCAAAGGACCTCTGACTTTTACATCTCCCAATTAATTAATTATATGATCTGCTCTATCCACACTTGACGTCAAAAAAGCGTCATCAAGGATTTCCGTAGCCTGGTTAACCACTCCCCCTTGAAATTGCATTTCGATTCATTTCTGTGGAGTCTGGACCCTGCTAATGCATGGTTGGTAGAGACAGGCATTGCGTATAGCTTTTTTCTTTATTGCTTTTATGGCTTGACCCTGTCTTATCGCTGCTTGCAGCTATATTTATTATTATATCATTGCTCTGCTCAGTTAACACGCCTGTGGTTTCCGATAACATCAGGCATCTCCATATATGGGCATAAAGGGACAAGAACAGACAGATATAGAGAGCTACATACAGTATATGGGCATGAAAGGGATACAGGCAGACAGACGGATAACAGAGCTCTCCATACATGTATATGGCCACAAAAGGGACGCAGACAGATGGTTAAAACGGGTGCCATGACAACGGATATAACTGGTATTGCATACTAGGGTGGTGTATGTATTATTCCCAATTTTCATTGTTCCCAACTTGCATCGTTCCCAAGTAGGCCGGTCTAGTCAATGTGTTAATGCATGCCATGGAATTGGACTTGGATGCTTTTAAATTAGTTTAAATATTGTTTTGCTATGGATTGTCCAGAACACCAACCTATTGTAACACAATGAAACATTTTTTTCCTTTTAATGTGGTATACTGAAGTAGTTACCATTATTGTAACAATTTACCAATTCATGTTTGTATGAAACCTTCATGGGTTTTTCAACCTGGTAGATTTGTATGTGGCCTCTGTGGAATAAATGTAATTTTTGCCATCTGGCTGTGTAGTAAAAGTGTTTCAAGGTTCACTCCTCTGCATGGCGCGTTATTGTAGCATGCTAATTTGAGCACTAGCGAGATAACCTGGCTCTCCGAGTCCTGGTGTGACGAAAGCACAGAAGGCCTGCTCTGGATGCAGCAGTGAGTTATTGTGGTTCCACATGAGTGATTCTGTGTGATAACGTGGGAGTATGTGCTGCGGCATACTGCAAAATTCACCAACAGGCTTTCCTCGAAACACTAGTTGGCAAAGAACATGAGAGAAAAAGGGTGGTGTGGTCTCACTGAGATTTCAATAGAATGAACTTTACTAATAGTGAGAGATGGTTTATTCCAGGATTTTTGTGTAGATTGTATAGGGGCTAATAGGGGAGTGCAAATGGTGAAACAAAAACATGATTGATGCTTCATTGCATTAGTGGGGCGTTGAAAAATGCTGTAGCTATCTCAACGTTTATGTAGCTTTTACAGCGATCATCACAAACCTTTGAGCCAAAACCTCAGATAAGATCTTTAACTTGATCAGAATTTGAAAGAAAAACACTGCTTTAACACATTTGATGCTAAGGACGGGTATACTCGTATATCTCTCCATGCACAACACCTACTGCATGCCATAGGAAACACAACGCACTACCTTGCATCCATGCAAATGTCATATTTACCGTACAGTTTGCATTTGAATGAAATTGTTATTGCGCAACATTTTACTGTGATGCAAATTACATCACATTTTCGGTCCCTCCCCTTTTCACACACACACACACACACACACACACACACACACAAACACGGGGCGCAGCTGTTTGTCCGACATCATCATCATTTTTCGACTGCGGTCGAGAGCATGGATTTCATTTCATAATGCCACGCCAGACTTCTCGGTCCTTCATTGCCATACCCAGTTCCTGCTTACTGATGCATGTGTCCCTAGCGATGACCGAGGAACGACAGTTTTCTACCTCTGGTTTGCTTTGAGGCAGGATTCCAGAGAAGAAGAGAAGATATAACCTCATGATCAGCTCTGTAGCAGTGGCCAGCAAACTGTGTTCTTCTGGATCGTTCTTCTAGTGAAGAAACACGGGGAAGGTTGCCGTATATTAGAGAAGTCGATGGGTGGCTTTTCCAAGAGAGATTTTGCGCTCATTAGAAGGCGGGTGTAAGTGCCATCCAGCCGTTTCTCTATTTGATTTTTTTTTTTTTTAATATTTGTTTTGGGCAAAGGCAGACGTTTGACAGACGTTAGACGTTTGAGCTAACCGTCCGGGCCTTGAATTTTTAATTAAAATGTCCGACATACTAAGAGTCTGACAGCCAATAGTCTGACAACCAATAGTCCGGCACCCCAATAGTCCGACATGCCAATGTACTAAGAGTCCGACAGCCAATAGTCCAACAACCAATAGTGCAGCACCCAAATAGTCCGACAAGCCAATAGTCTAACATGCCACCGGCACCGACCCCTCCCCTTTTCACTGCATGCGCACACACACACACACACACACACACACACACTAGGGTTTTTTGACCCCAGGGGCTTACTGGGGACAGGGAGGAACTCCTTATATGGTCAGCACACTCCACAGTAGGGAGGATTATCCCAAAAAATGTGACGGAGCTGTGAATGTTCTGCAACATTGTGCTTCGAGGCAGCTCCAACTCAGGAGCGCATTCTTATATCAAACGGAATTCACATTGTGGGTGGTTTGAGAAGGCGCTTTCTGTTGTCCTAAACCTGTGTGCATAAGATTATGCAAGCAATTATAGGGAAAGTGCATCAACACGCCTACAGACACACCTCCACCCGCAAATAAAGGTGTATAATGGGTAGTGTGGCCACAAGATACCGTTTATGGATGGTGGAAGCTCCTAAATGCGTAATTCCAATGTACTTACAGTCCGACAGCCAATAGTCCGACAACCGATAGTCCGGCACCCAAATAGTCCAACTTAGTCCAAGACAACTTGGCATATGGTCACTTGGACAGCTGGCGACCAAAACCAACTGGCCACTAGGGACATGTGGCCACCTGGTCGAGTAGGCACCTGGACAACTACACACCTGGAACAAACCTGGAAAAAAAAAAAAAAACGCTTATGTCACCAGACCTTTAAGACAGTTCACCTTGGGCCAAGATTTATGAGCTACTTACATCAAATGATCAAGATCACAGGAGCGCACCCCATTTCTAAAGAGAAGCCATCAACAATCCTTCCACGTTATGTTTCGATCCAGACCATGCATGGATAAGAGGGGCTATTCACAGAAGGGTCTATCCGTTCAAGGGTCAATATGTTTGAGAGAGAGAGGGAGAGGGGGGGCAAGGAGGGACAGATTGAATCAATGCCTTGTTTGCAGCAGCAGCTCAAAATACATTTTGAATAGCAATGTTTGTTATAGTGTTGACTTGTTCACATGACATTCATAAAATATAAGCAATGATTTGGTATATTAATCATTGCTTAGTAAAGAAGTTGCAAAAAATATCTAAATTAGATCCATAATACAGCATGAAAATAGATAATAATGAAAATGGTTAACAATGAATCAAGAAAAGAAAAGAAAAACTAGAAAAAGTGCCCTTCTGGGCACAGGTCTCCACCAGGAGGATAGGAGTGTGTGTGTGTGATGTTTGGCAAAATGTTTAGGAGCAATATAAACGTGTGTGTGTGTGTGTGTGTGTGTGTGTGTGTGTGTGTGTGTGTGTGTGTGTGTTTGTGTGTGTGTGTGTGTGTGTGTGTGTGTGTGAGAGAGAGACGCGGCTTAGCCTGTTGTAGCGCCACCATGAGGCTGATTTGAAAACTGTCAAGTGGCATTTCTTCCAAAGCCTAGTGGGAATATGCATGCACAGTTTCACCACAATCGGACGCTGCGTTGAGTAGTTGTGGCGATTTGTACAAAGCGGGCTACTCTACTTTAGAAGCCAATCGTAGCCAATGAGGGTGGATTATGAGAAATCAAACAAACCCGTCTTTTTTTTTAAACAATATATTTATTGACATTATTTTTCATTTATAAAAAACATTACAGTTATAGCTCTTTTGTTAAATAAAATGTCCAGAAAAAACAAACAACAGATACAATACAATACAATACAATACAATACAATACAATACAATACAATACAATGACAACAAATAAATAAAAAATACAATCATAACAAACGACTCAACATTAAAAAACAAAAACAAATAAAAACAGATATGGTCCCCATTTTCCTCCCCACATTACTGTGGATTATCTAATACCGGTCCTAATGGATTGCTGTTCATAAAATGCATGAACTGTCCCCATATTTCTTGAAAGTCATCAGATTTCCCTTTAATGGCTAAAGTCATTTTTTCTAGTGCAAGACAATTTGACAATTCTTTGTACCATTGCTTGATCTCTGGTTTGTCTGGGTTTTTCCAAAAGAGTGCAATTGTATGTTTAGCCTGTAGAAGAGAATAAGTAATCATACTCTTCTTTTTACTATTAATTCTTAAATTATTAGGAAATATACCCAAGATACACAGTTGTGGACAAATAGGAATATCCTCTGAGATTATCTGAGATAATATACCAAGTACTTCTTTCCAAAACTTCATGATCTCTGGGCATTGCCATAAAAAACAAACCCGTCTTGATCACATGACTATGGAGAGCATGTGTACCGATTTGAGTGAAATTTGGATAAAATCTGAAGGAGTAATATTAGAAAATGTGTTTTACATATGTCGGCCTCCTGGTGTCGCTATAAAGAGCAGATGTGAAAAATTCCAGTCAAAGGTTTTTCCTTGGCCTCTAGGGAGTTGGCATACAAAGTTATCCACAGATCCGTGCAGTTAGAGGTAAAAACACTTTTCGGCCAGTTATAGCGCCACCATGAGGCTGAGTTGAAAATTTTCATGTGGCATTTCTTCCTCGACCTAGTGGGAATGTGCGTGCACAATTTCACGGAAATGACATGATGTGTTCATGATTTGCAGCATTTTGTTTGAAACTGAGCACTCCTCCTCTTAGCCAATCAGGATGGAGTCTGAGAAATCTGAAAGACCGTTTTGTTGAATGGCTCTAGAGAGACTCTAGTTTGGACAAAATCTGTAGGTGTACTGTCCAAAAACGTGTTTTGCACAAAGCAGCCTCCTGGTGGCGCTATAACAGGCCATTCTGGAAATTTTGGGGCAGAGGTTCATCGTTGGCATCCAGGGAGTGTGTGTGCAAAATCTGGCATCGACCGGGTTAACGGTGCCGGAGTTTAGCTGTTCACAGACGGACGGACAGACACACGGATACACGGACGGACGGACGGAGTGCAAACTAGAAAAAGTGCCCTTCTGGGCACAGGTCTCCACCAGGAGGATAGGATTGTGTGTGATGTTTGGCAAAATGTTTAGGAGTAATATAAACATGTTTATTTGTTTGTGTGTGTGTGTGTGTGTGTGTGTGTGTGTGTGTGTGTGTGTGTGTGTGTGTGTGTGTGTGACGCGACTTGGCCTGTTGTAGCGCCACCATGAGGCTGATTTGAAAACTGTCAAGTGGCATTTTTCCTCAGCCTAGTAGTGGGAATAGGCATGCACAGTTTCACCGCAATCGGACGCTGCATTGCGGAGTTGTGGCGATTTGTACAAAACGGGTACAAAACGGGCTACTCCTTAAAACTTTAGAGGCCAATCGTAGCCAATCAGGATGGATAATTATGAGAAATCAAACAAATCACATGATCACATGACTATGGAGAGCATGTGTACCGATTTGCGTGAAATTTGGATAAAATCTGAAGGAGTAATATTAGAAAATGTGTTTTACATATGTCGGCCTCCTGGTGGCGCTATAAAGAGCAGATGTGAAAAATTCCAGGCAAAGGTTTTTCCTTGGCCTCTAGGGAGTGTGCATACATGGTTTTACACAGATTGGTGCAGTTATAGGTAAAAACACAAATCGGCCAGTTATAGCGCCACCATGAGGCTGAGTTGAAAATATTCAAGTGGTATTTCTTCCTCGACCTAGTGGGAATGTGCGTGCAACATTTCACGGAAATCACACCATGTGTTCATGATTTGCAGCATTTTGTTTGAAACGGAGCACTCCTGCGAACTTTGGAAGCCAATCTTAGCCAATCAGGATGGAGTCTGAAAAATCTGTAAGACCCGTTTCGTTGAATGGCTCTGTGTACCAATTTGTGTAATGTTTGGACAAAATCTGTAGGTGTACTGTCAAAACATTTGTTTTGCACAAAGCGGCCTCCTGGTGGCGCTATAACAGGCCAATGTGAAAACTTTGAGGCAGAGGTTCAGCTCTGGCATTCAGGGAGTGTGTGTGCAGAGTATGGCTGCGATCAAGCCAACGGTGCCAGAGATTAGCTGTTCACAGACGGACGGACGGACACACGGACGGACGGACGGACGGACGGACGGACGGACACACGGACGGACGGACGGAGTGCAAAACATACTCTCTCCCCATGCCTTCGGCCTGGTGGAGACAAATACTCTCTCCCCATGCCTTCGGCCTGGTGGAGACAATAATCAAGTCTATCTCTTCAGAATTAAATATAAACTCAGATGCACGTATTGAGGTTCTACTTCTACTGACCCCGTATTCGAGTAATGAATACATTCTGATTAACACGTTGACTGCAGATAATTGAAATCGTGAAATAACCTTCACTGCTGAGTATTTCACTAACCTTTGAAGAAACCTGAATATATTCCAATCGTTTGTAATAGTGTACAAAAATACCAGCTGTACCAGTTTACTGTTATGTGGCTTATTTCTACCCTATAATGTTTTCAGATACATATTTTAGCGTGATGATTAAGTTGAAACCGAGTAATACACTGTCTGGATGTTATCTTGAATGGGAATAAAAACTGAGGATTTCTGTAATCAATAGCAGCTGTGCTGCATGGATGCGCACATATGGGGAATTAAACGGGTGAGCTTCATTTTTATTGGCTTTTATCGATGTGGGCCTCGACACGTCATCACGCAGCACGTTTTCGTTTTCAGGAAGTAATACAAAATATTTTTTTATGGACTTTTGATATAAAAACACACAAAAATGAGAATTTGCCCATTTTTTGGCATCCTTTGTTAGGTATGCCCATATGATGACCACGAATATGGTCTAAAAGTGTGAAACTACACCTTTAAAAGTGATTAAAAACAGCGAATTAAACAATGAAAACATAAGATGAGAATGTCGTGATCCGCAGGGAAAGATCTCTTTATCAATTAAGTTGGGAATGTCGTGATCCGTAGTCAAAGTGTTAATAGTGTCGGTTGCGGTTGGGAGAAATATTATATAACCTATGACGAAAATATGCATTTGCTTGTCTGCTATCATGTCCATCTACAACAGGAGAGACTCATTAACATGCCCACAAGGCACAGTAGTGTAACTTCATCGATTGTTTAAATCTACATCCCCGCCTACAGGATTGGTCAGAATATAATGTTAATTAATGTGTTCTAATACACTTGGTTAAAGGAGCATTCAGTGATTTGGGTGATTTGGAAAACCACCCAGTCCGCCCCGGTAACAAAATGTGCACATGCACGCTCTACAGTGGGGGGAAGTGCAACAGGCCAACAGCATGTGCACCAAGGCCCGCCCCCAGTCGATCATGATTGGAGGAAGGCCCCTCTCATCCTGATTGGATGAAGGCTTTGCCACCCGCCACCAAAACTAAAACTAGGGTTTTTTGACCCCAGGGGCTCACTGGGGACAGGGAGGAACTCCTTATATGGTCAGCACACTCTATAGTAGGGAGGATTATCCAGAAAAAAATAAAAAATAAGTGATATTTGAATTAAGTAAAATCACTGAATATACCTTTAAGTTGGTTTCACATGCAGTATGGTCACACATGTCATTTTGTGGTAGCTAATCACAAATAATAGGCTATTAATCTTAGTTAATATATTATGGTGTCTGCCTTTACCACAAAATAGTTTAGATTTTTATTTTATTTGACCAGGGACTGCTAATGAGATTGGAGCATACCTATACGCACCTCGACAGTGGGTGCAGGGCCAATAAGGCAGTCATGGAAGGAGGTAGGGCCAGCACACCATTCTTTTGGTAAAGAATTACTTTATTGAATAAACGACAAGGTTTCGATCTTAGTAGATCTTCGTCAGGTCAGTATACAGATGCACACATGTTTCATCACATTTATACATTCCCCACAAATTGAGTCCCTCCCCCCGTTGTGTTCCACCCCCACAAAACACAGGTGAGTCTCATTACTCATGAGGAGCCAGAATTGTGACAGAGTATGCAGAAGATACTTACACCGAATACATCATATTAAAAACATTTTTTTTAAAACATTTTTTCTCTAGTTGAGACTACCTGAAATTCATGTCCCCCTATATATAACCCTATATCCAAATGGACCCTTACTGGTGGTGTTCTGTAATTATGGTATTTATGGTGTTTATGTGTAATAGATATATGTCCACACTCATGAGATAATGTGGGGGGACATGAATTTCAGGTAGTCTCAACTAGAGATTTTTTCTTTTTTTTAAATGTTTTTAATATTGGTGTAAATGGTATATATATATAGTAATGAGACTCACCTGTGTTTTGTGGGGGTGGAACACAACGGGGGGGAGGGACTCAATTTGTGGGGAATGTATAAATGTGATGAAACATGTGTGCATCTGTATACTGACCTGACGAAGATCTACTAAGATAGAAACGTTGTCGTTTATTCAATAAAGTAATTCTTTACCAAAAGAATGGTGTGCTGGCCCTACCTCCCTACCTCCTTCCATGACTGCTAACGAGATTAAACATTTATTTTCCAAGGTGGGGTCTGCAATAACCATCCAGACCTCCAGCCTAACTTTTGGCTCCCCCACCTGTGATCAAAGTTAAGGCCCACACATACATACAGTTTTAGGTGATAAGGTGACCACTGCAGTGGCTGGGAAAACTACAACATGACACACTGCGGTGATAAACGACTCGCCACTCACCCAAACACATCTCTTTCAGTACCACCTACAGTATGAGCCTAGTGCAGAACTGTGAGCAAGTCACATTCACAGTGCACTTGACCACTGAGTAGACAGTAGAAGATATGGCCACTTTGAACAGTGAACACCCTTTCCCTTGTAGCTGGGATATTGAGGTACTTTATGGCCACTTCCTAAAGAATTGACATTTCTACATATGCCTTCTTCCAAGCCAGTGAGTCAGCCTCTGCACTGATTGCAGGAATGGACAAATACAGGTTCATCTCACAATCAAGTTTTTTTTCTTCCTGGGTTGATTGCATTGCTCTTCCTGATGCTGCTGCTGACATGTTGCAGTGGTGATTCACTAACAATCTAGTCAGGCTCTTCTGTTATCTCTTGGTGGTGGTGATGGAGGTGCAGCGTGTGTTAAGGCTCTTCTCTTATCTCTTGGTGGTGGTGATGGAGTGTTTGCTGCTGGAGGCTGTTCTGTGTCTGGAGGTTAATGTTGTAATAAGTGCCATTTCTTTATCACTGTGTGCCTCAAACGTGCCATCCATATTCTCAGCAAAGCTTCCCTTAAAATTATGTTCAGCAGCACATTCTTCATTTTCTCATTATCCCTTTAATTTGTTTAGTGGTGCTGTCTTAATTTACAAATATGTCGTTGTTGTTGTCGTAAGGTGCACAGATCTGAAATCCACCCTCCTAAATATATATATATATATATATATATATATTATATATATTAGTACAAGTGTCTTGCTCAGAGAAACTTCAAACACATACCGTTGATGTGCTCGAAGGGGACTCCCTCTTTGTTGTGCTTGTAATATGCTTATCGGTGTTGCGAGGAGGAGGGGGTAGTTTGAAAAAAAATTTGGTTCATTTTAAGGTTATTTTGGTTAAGGTTTTTGCATAACCAACAGTAGCTGTTGTCAGAGTACCCGTTGTACCCACACAGGAAAAGAGATATCTCACACGCATTAAATATAAAAGTATTTTTGTTGAATTATTCATGACAAAGTTGTACAGTATGTATATCCATAACATAAACAAGCAGCACGCTAGCAAACAATTCACTAGTTCTTTGTTTCAATCATTTTGTTATTATTATTTTTCACAATTATATTACCTGATCATCTTCTTCTTAAATAAACTAGTTTGAAACTCTATACCGTCATATGCATACATCTGTCGCGCGAATTATCAAAACATTAGAATTGTATCAGATTGTGAAAATATAATAATTAATAATAATAAAAAATAATAATAATAAAAAATGATTGAAAGAAAGAACTAGTGTATTGTCTGCACGTGCTGCTTGCTTATTTTATGGACATACTGTTGACTTTCACAACTACTCATGTCATGAGTAATTCAACAAAAAAATACTTACTCGCACAAATAAATTGCATTAAACAGTGCTGCCGGGCGGGTCTTTGCGCAACCGCTCCGTCATTTAGATATATGCATCTCACACAGGCATAGCATAGTAGTCATACTGGAGGAAGTGCTGCAGTTGACAAATTATGCATATGCCAGATTGCTCCCAATTATGCGAACACTTATGCAGTGACTGAATAAAATGACAAAATGAGAGGACTGTGAGTGTCAGCAATCACATAATTGCACACAAGGAAATGTGCACCAGCACATGGAATTTCTGCAAAAACATAGCTTTTTGATTAAGCTATATCTTTGTGCAATAATGTGATGTCTCCACTCTCCAGTGTTTGTTTTGGAGGATACAAAGCATCAATGCTTGGTCCCTCATCCTAACATAACCCACCTCAAACACAGATGTCACTAATTTTGTCACTATTGTTGTTCTTCAATTTGCAACCATTGTTTATTTAAAGCACGATTAATTGAGACATTGTTTAATCTCTACATCCTTAATCATAACATTAAAGCATAAAAATACACCCCACCTGCAGTGAATATAAAGCTTTCAACATTAATATTGCATGCATAAACACTCAGGAAGTAATGGGTTTCTAATTTTAAGGCATGTCTGCAATGGTATTTTCATATGGTACTGTATTTCTGCAACAAATCATTGCATTCATGTCCACGTTTTGTATTGGGTTATATGAAATATGAATAGTGTAGGCTGTCAGTATTGCTTTCACTGATGGGGAGTTTGGAAATCTATGCATATTCCAGTTGGATGGATGATTTGTCGCCTGGCTGAGAATGGGTCTGCAGATTATTGTTTTTTTTTCATTAACCCATTCAGGCCTGACGTCGAAATTTTAAAAAAAAAGTTTTCTAAATCATGACAATTTTCGGAAAGATTTGAGGCACATTTTAACGATTTTTCAAAAATAGCAGACCTACAAGTTCATAGCGCGCCACTCGGTGGCGCGCTATGAGCTTGTAGATCTGCTATTTTTCAATAGCTAAATTATAACAATGTTTAAAACACCAAAAGGGGTTCCCGCCCCAAAATGGGTTAATGGTTAATGTGGTTAAACGCTAACGTGACATGGATGCGTTCCAGGTCTCAATGGGTTAACATAGAAGTAGGTCATTGCCCATGAAGCTGACAGTCATTAACAAGAAAACCCTGATATATACAAAAGAGAGTAAGAAAGGAAAAAGAAGATAGTTTCACATTCAGTGTTGGTTCACACATTGACGCCCGTGGAGGTCAGACCAAATCCAACTGTTGACTGCCATTGATGCCTGCGGACGCCAGAACAGTTTTTTCATTCATTACGTTAGATTGTGCTCTTCGCCAACGTATGAATGGTTCTAGGTTGCTAGGTAACCGACACAACAGGAAATGAACCGCAAGTGAAAATTTTGCCTGCCGTTTGCCTCCACGTTATCAGACTAACTTACTAAAACGTACTAAAATGCATTTATCTCGGATTCTTTTCCCAGATTGGTTAAAACAAGCTTAATTCACAGCCCATAACTAAAGCACCGATGATCGCGGTTACAAAATGTATAATTCAGGTGAAAGAATATACGATCATGCAGCACTTTACAAATCCGTTGTTTAGTTGCGGTTCACTGCCCGGGACCATTTGGTCTTCAAAATAAGCATCTGCACTGAAAAGACTGTGGCAGTGGCGGAATAAATAATTAATTAATTCCTGACACTCAATGTGTATATTGCGACCGTAGGTCACAGATTACTATGATTACTGCAAAACCTGTCCGTCAGTCCGTCCGTCCGTCCGTCACAGCACCATATATCATCATCATAGTTTTTCGACCGCGGTCGAGATCATGGATTTCACAATGCCATGCCAGACTTTCCGGTCCTTCATTGCCATCCCCAGTTCTTGCTTACTGATGCAAGTGTCCCTAGCGATGACATCAGGGAACGACAGTTTTCTACTTCTGGTCTGCTTTGAGGCAGGATTCCAGAGAAGAAGGGAAGATATAACCTCATTGTCAGCTCTGTAGCAGTGGCCGGCACCATATATAACCGTCAGTCCGTAACATGGGGATGGGTATCGTTAAGATTTTTGTGATTCCGGTTCATCTTATCGATTCCGGTTCCTAGCGGTTCCCTATTTCGGTTCCAAAATGGTATAAAATAACTTAACACAACTGATGCGCCAGCATATTTCAAAATATAGGCGCTAGAGTGTGTACTCTGAAAGGTTCCCCCCCTCCGTTCCCCCCAAAAACCGTCCGGGAGGCATATTCTTCCATTCTTACCTCCCTAGATTAGGAGTTACGAGCCATTCTTTCTGAGCTGTAAACAAGGAAGTGAACGACAGCGTGCATGCACGGAACAGCAAGGAGTACAGTGCAGTTGGAGAGGCCAACCAAAAAAATAATATAATCATAATTCACAAGATGATGTCTGGCAATGTCCATTTGTTTACTTATTGTTTTTTGTTTTATTTATATGTTTGGTTGTTCATGAAAAATTAATACAATTTAAGTTGAAAACAAAAACAAAAAAACAATGCCAATCTTTTTAACAAACAAAATCTTATTTTAATGCAAATTTATTTTCTTATTTTGACTAAAAGCTAAAAGGTTTTCCCATTTAGACACATTTTTTTTTTTAACAATATATTTATTGCATTTTTCTTTTTTTTACAAACAGACAATACAACAGAACAATACATAATACATCAGCCAATACAATTACTTAAAAAAACAAACAAAACAAAAACAAAACAAACATACAGTACATACATATAAATACAGTATATTAAAATAAAATAAGGGCACTTGGACTGGTAACAATAACAGAGTCCTTATGGCCACAAGACCAAATAGCTGCAGAGAATACAATTAAACAATTTCAGTTTCCACCATTAAATAAGATAAATCATTAACCGTAATATACTGGATAAACCGTCCCCATATCTTATCAAACATCTCTTGTTTATTTTTCAAAGTATAAGTGATTCTTTCCAGAGGAAGACACAATGACAGCTCCCTAAACCACTGAGCAATACTTGGTTTGCCTATCTTTTTCCACGATAAAGCTATAGCCCTTTTGGCTTGTAGTAAACATAAATCTAGAAATCTTTGTTCGCTACTCTGAATCTTATGGCCAGGTGGATAAAGACCTAATAGAAACAGTTTCGGGTCAAGCTCAATATTTATCAACAATATCTTCTGAATCTCCCTCCTTACTTCTTCCCAGAATTCTTTCACTCTTGGGCATGCCCACAGACAATGGAAAAGTGTACCTTTGTCTTTACCACATCTGATACAAGTATCCGGAATATCTGCACTAAATTTATTTAATTTCTCTGGAGTGATATACACCCTCATCAGCCAATTATATTGCAATAGTTTTAACCGAGTGTTACCCGTCTGGGATTGAGCCTCCGTACAGGCTGTGCTCCACTCTTCCAGTGTCAATTCCTCTTGTAGATCAGCCTTCCATGCATTATATTTGGATTCAGAGGATTCGGGAGAGAATTCTACTAACATAGAGTATAAATCAGAAATGATGCCCCTATTAAAGGGGTTTCTGATAAGCTCTTTCTCTATTATTGACAGGGGAGGGAGTGTCAAAGAGTTCACCTGTTTAACCCCTATAAAGCTTCTGAGTTGTAAATACTTAAAGAAGTGTGTACGAGGTAAATTGTATTTAGCAGCTAGTTCATCATTTAGACACATTTTGTTGTTTTCAAGGTGAGATATTTACGTTGTCACTGTAGTCTAGTCTATTGTCTATCAGCGCACTTTGTTAATCTTTCGGACGAGGCTTGCTTATTGCTTGCTTAAAAAGCAAGCAATAACGAGCAATCGGAAAGAGGAGAAGACATCAACTCTGTATGCACATAAGTAATTCAGCTGTGCGTGTGGATGAATAGGCTTATAGGCTACAGATCACAACCTTAGAGTATATATTAATAGAGACGGCATCGGGAGGAAACCCTGAGGCGAAATGGACATAGTGGCCGAATTTGGCATTGCAGCTCAAGCCAGCACTGGTCCGTTGACTATCATTGCGCACGTTCATGTTATTGGGGCATGACACGTGAAAGCTATGTTTCATACGTGAACGCGCGCAAATGGCACAATGATAGATAGATCCTTCCTCTTCGATGTCTCCCTTTTGACTGATTTTGACCCCAAAGTTATTAGTTCAGCTGTGCCCGGCAGCCGGTTCTCAACAGGCTTGAAAATTAAGGCCCGGCCCTACCTGGGCCCTCATCAAACCCTGTACACTCAAGACACTGCCCCCGCTGTCACCCTTAGATCTCCATATATGGAGCTGACCTGTTCTGACATTCCATATGTTGATCTGACCTCATCAAACCCTGCACACTCAAGACACGCTCCATATATGGCCAGACCTCATCAAACCCTGTACACTCAAGACACTGCCCCGCTGCCACCCTTAAGCCCTAACCACACCAAAGGGTCACCATGCAACTCTTCGGGTCCAAACGGTTGCAAGGAGTTGCATGGTGACCATTTGGTGTGGTTTGGGCCATAGAATTCCAAGTGTTGAATCACTTGGGACGTGCGTCAATGTGCAACAGGACATATCACACCGCTGGGACAACGCTACAACCGTCTCAACCCTTTGGTATGGTTAGGGCTTTAGATCTCCATATATGGAGCTGACCTGTTCTGACATTCCATATGTTGACTTGTTGTCTCACTGGTATTAGTTATTAGTCATAGTTACTGCTCTCAAAAAGTGACTTGTTGGTTACTAACCTAGCTACTGCATTATGAAAGTGATTAATTAGGGAAAGAGAGAGTAGACAGTGAAACAGTGAGGATGCAAGGAATGGAGGGGGTGAAGGAGTTTAAATACCTGGGGTCAACTATCCAAAGCAATGGGGAGTGTGGAAGAGAGGTGAAGAAGAGCGTGCAGGCAGAGTGGAACCAATGGAGGAAAGTGTCAGTAGTGATTTGTGACAGAAGGGTGAGAGGGAAGATGAGGTAGTGAGAGCACGGTGCCACTGGCCTTCATAGGCATCTGACGACCCACAATAAAGACCCCCCCAGGAGGACAATCATACTCGACACAGAGTGATCGCCGATGACAATGGTGTGTGTGTGTGTGTGTGTGTGTGTGTGTGTGTGTGTGTGTGTGTCAGCCAATGAGATTAAAGGACAGCTGTGCTCACTGCTCACAGCAATGCTGTCTGTCTGTCTGTCTGTCTGTCTGTCTGTCTGTCTGTCTGTCTGTCTGTCTGTCTGTCGACTGTATCGATAGATGATCAGATGATAAGATATATAACGTTTATTCCGTCGGTAAATCCCCGTGTCGTACACATTGGTAGCTATATTAGCCCAATATTGCTGTTACGCATTTCACTTGTATAATGTTGATAAACCGCATCGGAATCAAACTTTTGGACGTCGTGCGCGCGCGCGTGTGTGTGTGTGTGTGTGTGTGTGCGTGTGGCCCTACAGCCACAAGTGTTGCGTCCGTGCTGTGTTGTGAGCTGGTAGATCTGCGATTTTTGGCGCAGCACACCGTCGTTCAATGAAATATAAATTAGGCTGAAGACACAGTTGCACTCATAATGAATATGCTCTCATTGAGCTTTGTGTTTATATACAGTACATGCACACATTCATTCTGAGGCATTCTGAGGTTGTAGATCTGCAACCTTTGGTGCTCGACACAGGCGCAAATATCTCTCATTTATGTTATTGTGTTCACCTCTTGCTGCTCACATAACGGCACTAATCTTGGACTACATTTTCTGAATAAATAATGAATAATGAGGCCATGTTTCAACTAGCTACAGTAATGCATTATTGGCATTGCAAGTCTCTCTCATTTATGGCTCGTACACACTGCACGATATTTCCTCCGATTATGCTGTCAGGGAGCATTTTTGGCGCTCGCCGACAAAACTCCCGATCTGACGCAAGATTGGGCTTTGGTCGCCGATTTTTTGATCGCTGTGTGTGAAAGGAGCTGCGAGAAGATCCAGCGCCGATAAAAGCGCTCGCCGACGCCTTCCCGACCGTTTCTGAATATCTAGCAGGTTTGATATTTGACTCTGTCGCCGACTGGACATCATACAGTATGAACTGGATTGCGACTGCACCCCGAGAAGGCCTGTATTTCAGCCAATGAGAGCACAGGACAGCTGTGTTCACTGCTCACAGCACTGCTGTCTGTCTGTCTGTCTGTCTGTCTGTCTGTCTGTCTGTCTCGACAGATGATCAGATGATAAGATATATAACGTTTATTCTGTCTGTAAATCCCTGTGTCGTACATATTGGTACGTAGCTATATTAGCCCGATATTGCTGTTACGCATTTCACTTGAATAATGTTGATAAACCGCATCGGAATCAACGCTGCAAACTTTACAAACTTTTGGACCTTGTGCGCTGTGTGTGTGTGTGTGTGTGTGTGTGTGTGTGTGTGTGTGTGTGTGTGTGTGTGTGTGTGTGTGTGTGTGTGTAGTTTAAAAAGCTCACTCCCAAACTTATCAGAAGAACCATTTAAGGAGAGTCTAATCTTCTCCAATTTTACACCGTACAAGGTGTCCCTAATCCAGTGAGTGTGAGAAGGGGAAGTGGGCGATTTCCAGTTGATCAAGATTAGTCCCCTAGCTAACAGAGTGACAAAAGCCAAAACATCCCTCTCTGGTTTAGAGAGTGACGGTACAGAGGGGAAAACACCAAACAGAGCCCCCAAAGGTGTGGGCTCCACTCTTTGCCAGACTATCGCTGATAAGGAATTAAAGATATCTGTCCAATATTTGTGTAGAGAAAGGCAGAGCCAGAACGTATGGATGAGGTCTGCAGGAGCTTGCCGACATCTATCACACTCAGCAGGGGATAGGTAGGATTATGAAAGGTATACACTGTAAGGCCGGAACCTTGTAAAAGATCAATAGTAGTAGAGTCACAGACTAAGGTTCTGTAACCATCCTCTGGCAAGGATGTTTTGATGATTGATTTGACCTCTATGGACCCTTTATAAAGGATTTAGCCCCCAGGTCCCTCGCAAAAATCCCGGCATTTTTTGCTAGAGGGCCAAATTCAAAATGGCGTCCGGTGCCATAGCCAAAAATGAACTTTTGATCTAGATGACTTAGAATCATGTATTTCCATACAAGTCAACCATGATGATTCCAAATCTGACACCATTTTAATCATAAGACCTCGTTTTGGCCCCGGAATTCAAGATGGTTGCCATTCAGTAGAGTGAAAACATTACTTTTGAATAGGAAAGCAATCTATTTGGGGGTTGTAATTTTTACAGACACAAAACACATGTGTCAGATAGCATTCTGTGTCACTGGTTTCTGAATCATCAGACTCAGATGACTCCACCCTCCTCCTCATCCTCCTCCTCCTCCTCACTCTCAACTTCCTCGTCCTCTTAAACTGGTGCAGGTAGGTGTGTTGGGAGAGCAGGCCGCATGTGGCAGACAGGACGACAGCGACCACCCACCAACTCCCAATATGTCCGAGTGGTGAGAGGTGGTGCTTCAGTGTGGGGTGGAGCACTAGATACGCCAAGTAGTTGGTGTGGAGGCAGTGTTGGCATAGGCTATCTCCATCTGGTGGGAGACAGATTCATAATTTTTTCTTCATTCTCTTCTACTTTGCACAGGCTTCTTGTCTCCATAGATTACCTGCCCCGTATATGCGAAGAACTATTCTACCTCCTTCTCAAGGTCAAGGCTATCTCCACACCGTGAGAGCTGCTGCTGTGCCATAGAGCTCTTTACCACCTTGTGATTTGCCTTTGCCATAGAAGCCTGAGTTGGCATCACAGCCTGCATAAACAGTGAAGAGGATGGTGTCAGCTTCAGACTGCTCAATGCTGTAGTCTTCCATCGGTTGTTGTGTGGACAAGTTGATGCAATGTGGGCCAACAGCATAGAGTTGACAATCGCTGCAGTCACATTACACGTATGTGCCAGGTCTGTGAGGTAGCTGCATATTCATTTTTGCAACCACTCATTGTTACTGATACTACACAGTAGTGTTTTCAATGCCTTGGCAGAGGTGAAGGTGTCATTCAATTTCATGTACGTGTTGGTAACATGTGCCTTACCCTGTACACGCAGGTCTCCCTCATCATCTTTAGTTGAGTATGCTGCATCGTATGGGTCATTCACACAGATGATACGGTGAGCATCACAATGGCGGGCAAGGATGATGGATTACACCTTGTGGACATAGTCCAACCACTTGTATGGGTTACCTTCTTGATCTCGATCTTCCGCTGATGGAGTTTCCATCCTCCAGATAATGCCCATTCGGGCCACTTTCCGTGTGCTTCGTCTTGGCTTCTTTTTGGGTGGCAAGAGTGTCGTGTTCCGCTCTTATGCGGGCCACATTGTTAACATTTCTGGAGTGCTTTTCATTTTAGAGGATGGAGAGCCAGCCTGACTTAATTTTGCTGCCCTTGTTCATTGTACATTCAATCCACATGTCCTAGGCCATGTTGGAATAGTGGTTACCTGTGATGGACTGAGTGAAATTAGTATGAAGGAAGGCAACCTGTTCAGCAGGAAGAGCTGTCAGCATCATCCCAGAAGTCAGGCAGCCACCTCCAACCTACTTATTGTTGTTGTATGCTACCATCCACGGCTGCATAGCACGCATAGAGCTGACATACTCTTCCCATTTGTAGATATGGACTACATGCATATTCTGCATTAGCTATCATGGACAGGAAGTCCCTCCAGTAGTCTGCCATCTCACTGACCTCTAATTGGGAGAAAAGGTTGCTGATGAGATTCTTGAGAATCATCCATTCTCCAGTGCTAATGAGCAGCAGCAAGGGTTTCCTGGGAGAGACGGGGGATTATACACACACACACACACACACACACACACACACACACACACACACACACACACACACACACGCTTAGATTGCTTAACACTTATTTTGGTGAGTGGTGCCAAGCGGATTAGGCAGATTTTACTCTGATTTTACACCCCCCCCCCCCTCCCAAACCCGCAGGTATAATGTTCCATCACTACCTCACGCTAATAAGTCTGATCTCTCTTTAGAAGCTTTTAGGCGCCTTCTTTTGGTTTTGGGTTAAAGACGAAATCCATAACCTTTTTTTTTGTCAAATTGTTTTTTATTGAACAGATTATAAATTGTTACACAAACATTATGATATGAAATACATTTTTCTTTTATAGAAAACAAAAAATGAAAGAGAATACAAAGACAAAAAAGAGAAAGAAATCCCTCAACCCTCCCACCCATACTGCTCAGTGACACCGCATACTATAGAATAAGATGATAGAGGGGCGCCCGCTGGCCAAGTGGTCCAGGCGCATGCCACATACAGGCTTTGGCCTGACAGCGCGTTGCGTGTTCGAGTCCCGTTCATGACGACCTTTGCTGCATGTCTCTCCCCTTCTCTCTCTCCCTCATTCCTGTCTATCTTCACTTGACACTATCAATAAAGGCAGAAAAGCCAAAAAAACAAATATTTAAAAAAAGAATAAGATGATAGAAAGCTCATGGAAAACATCTGAAAAGAAAATGGCGTACCGTCAACCATATCAATGGTATCCTGTCTATTAATTGTTTCTACTCAAGTAATGGACAAGGGGCAGCCAAACCTTATCAAACTGTCTCTCCCTGTTTCTCAGGAAATACCTTATGAAATCCATAACCTTTTTTAGTGAATAAAATGTAATCTCAATATTTGAACAACTAATTTTCAGCTCAGTCAGACCTCCATTAACTTCCTGTGTAAAATCTTTGTTTTAAAAATATATATATTCCAAAAAGTGTAAAAGTTTCACAAAGATTTTGGGGTATTCTGGCAGCATGCACAACAAATCGATCCAGAGGTTTGCGAGATTAGCCCCGGGATGCTGAGAGAATGATAACCACTCAGTAAGCCCCAGGTAACTGTCTGATAATGAAACAGCATTTTTGCTCTGGTGACGTCTTTACTCAAAGGCAAACATCAAAAGGAAAAGGCCATTGACTGTCATACCCTTCTTTCAGTTTGATGTCCATTCCATCTATTCTGAATATCTCTTTTCACAATCTTTTTGCTAAATGTGGCATACTGCATTCCTGCTTCCATCACATCTAGTCAATAAGGGAACAGTTGCTGTTGACGCTCTAGTTTAGTTTAAGACATTATAATAGGCTGAGGATATGGGTGTTTGACTGCCAGGAGTTGTTTTAACTTCTACATGATGTCACCATATCATCTGCAGTAGTGCTGTAGTCAATATTCTCCTCCTAAAGATAAAAACACTGCGCTAAAGAAGCAGTAAGAAATTCCTGTGCAGTTTGTGTGCAGCGAGGACACAATGCACAAGCACAGTCAGAAAAGAGTAGTCACAAAAAGAGTCATAACATTAGTCATCACTCATCAATTATGGAATAATTGATGACCTTGCCAAATCTCTGATCCTGTATGTGGATGCACTAATAGGCTATACATCAGAGCATCATCGAGAGGCCTGTCAAGGACATTAGAGATCCTGATGTTATGGGAAGTGATGGCCTCGTACTGAAGCTGTACAACAGAGGACATGAAAGTGGAGCTCAAAATGCCTAAAGTGACTCTTCAATAACAAACAAGGAGAAAGAGAATGCATGGACTGTTCTTTTTTCATTTCTCCATCTGTCTTTTCTTCTTTTGTGTTCTTTACATGCCTTTTTTTTGTATCTCACCACTCCCTCCCTCCTCTTATTAGCGACTTTAAGCAACGACGGATACGGCAGTCGGCTACGGCAACCGGAAATGGATCAGTGCTCGATACATAAACCTGCTCTCCGTCGCAGCCCTTTCTACTACGGGAGAACCTACACTTACACGTAGTGTCTACAACGCCATGTCATAACCATGTTTATTGAAATTATAGCTGTCATACATTTACACCGGCGACTGTGGCTCAGGAGGTAGAGCAGGTCGTCCAACGATCCATGGGTCGGCGGTTCGAATCCCGGCTCCTCCTGTCTACATGTCGAAGTGTCCTTGGGCAAGACACTGAACCCCAAATTGCTCCCGATGTGCTGGTTGGTACCTTGCATGGCTTCCGCCGCAATCGGTGTATGAATGGGTGAATGTAATGCACAATCTATGTAAAGCGCCTTGGATAAAGGCGCTATATAAATGCACCATTTACCATTTACACTGATTGCTCCATCACCTCTCTTATGCTGTGTAATGTGTTGGCATGCTCTGAATGAAGAAATAACACTAATACCATATGTCATATTAACCATGTTTATTAAAAGATTGCTCCAGCACCTTCCTCTTTCCACTGCTGATCATGTCCAGCGCATGTAAGAATTAAGCAATATCGGCAAGTTAGCTGACGGGGTGTTTAAAAAAATAAAAAAATAATAATGTGTTTATGTTTGACACATGCTGCATGGACGCGTCACCATGGCAACCAATGTCGCCGTCACCGGAGGCTGTTTGCTTAACGATTTTGACAGCTACGGCGTGGGCGTCATAGCCGCCGTACTTCCGCGTAGCGGAGCCGTCCTGAAAACAGTCGTTGCTTAAAGTCCCTATTGTCTCCGCCAGGACAGTCGGATGGCTGAAAGATGGAAACTATATTTTCTCTCCTATATTTATACCTTTTTTTCTCCGTTTCTTGCAGTGTTTTAAGTATGAGGTCCTCAGAACGACCTCATACTGTATGTGAGCTGTTTGCACACTTAATGGCACATTGCAGGGGGAAGGTCTTGAAATTGACAAGGGGCTGGATGGAAAAGGAAGTCTCACAGCAGCAGGAAGTGTACATGTGCAGTACACAGGGTCAGAATAGCCATGTCTTGTGGGCCTACAAGACTCAGACTGCAGGACGACGTAATACATGGCAGGTGGGATGGAGGGGGACGAACAGCGGGAGTGAGAGTAGATGGAGCGAGAGTAGATGGAGCTGGGTCCTTCGGCACGCAGGGATGCCTGGGGTTGAAGGGGACATTTTGCTGCCCTGCAGATAAGCAAAGGGGTATGACCTTTTTTGTGGGAAAAACACAAAAAAAATGTTCAATATCTACACTGCTATTACAGCAGTGATAACATTTGCCAATCCAGTTAGAAATATATTATAGCCAGTTTAGCCACTGTTATTCCGTGTACAATCCTTTACAGAATATCCTTGAGGGCGTTGTGAGTCTCTGCTATCAGTAAATATTGACAAAGGAACTAATAAATATCTTTCTGTTCCAGGAGAAACTAAAAGAGGAAAAGAGGATGAGCAGGCTGTTTTTCCCCCTGTTGCCATTTTGTTTGTCCATTCATTACATTGATATCTACTGTGGATGACAGATCAATTACTTACCTTTCTGTCCTTCTCGTGGCCTCTTTCATCCCACTTTTATATACTAAAGTTGGACTCACACCGAAAGTGACTTTGCCACTGTGGCCCCTTTTCCACCGGTTGGTTCCCAATGGGAACCGGTTCAGTTCTTTTTGGTTCTTAGTCCATGAGCCAGAGCTCCAAAATTGGAACGTTCATTATGAATTGAGTGGGCAAAACTATACCTAATATTAGATTGTTATCGCCATGAAACTTCCCCAGTTGATTACTTACACGAAGACAATGATTTATTGTATTACAAATTTTACATTTTTAAATATGCAAATTAGGCTTTATGTAGGAAAATATGCAAAAGAATAGAAAATATGAAAAAGCTACTACTGTGGAAGGGTTATCATGTATTAATTTACTTGTATTGATCCTATACACAATTTAATATAGGTCTAATTTTTCCCACCAATTTTGGAGCTCTGGCTCATGGACTAAGAACCAAAAAGAACTGAACCGTTTCCCATTGGGAACCAACCGGTGGAAAGGGGGTCAGAGTGTCACCAAGTCGCTGTTGCCCTTGAAACCAAAAAAGCACTTGCACCAAATGGGTGATGACAGGGCTGTGATTACTTATTGCCAGGCTTCAGGTAGCTTTATATTTGAGGAAATGGGGAGCTTGTGTAGAAGCGATCTATTAAATAGTACTTATAGGAACTGCAACCAAATATAGTTTCTGATATATATAAACCAAGGGGCCAGTGAGGCTTTCCAACGTTGAAGCACTGGGCCCTAGTGGTAAGAGGAGGGACTGCAGTCGGACCCGTTGAAGTATGATTGGGAAACCCTGTGTAGCTGGGCTTTAACGTTGAGCGCGTTTGCACTTCCGCATTTTGGGCACCAAATTTTCGTGCCCAAATCGAAAAAAAGGCGGAAGTAGAAGGCTCTTCCGGGTGCTTCAAAATGCCACTGAGCAACTTCCACTGACATGAATAGCGGGGGGGGGGGGGGGGGGGGGGCTGAGCTTCGTGCCAGTTCAGTCTCTATCCTTCTTTATACTCTATGATATAAACGTGCACACACATGAGTTCATACACTGACCGTGCGGACGGGCTCCATTCATTTTCATGATCCTATGGTAGCCCATCACCCCAACAGGTCATGTGTGTATTCAATCAGCTTTATATCATTCCATATTAAATACTAGTGGAGGTATAGTGTGCTGTGCCCTCTGGCTGTTCCTGTCCCGGGAAGGAGAGCCAGTGCAGAGTGCAGACGTGGCAGATTTTGCCTGTAAATAACATCTTTGGCAGGAAATGTATTTACAAATAAAAAGAGTCCGCACACCAATTTCTGCTCGCAAACATCTTTTACTTGAATAGTAAAAGAGATGTTTGGGAGCAGAAATTGGTGTGCAGACTACTTTTATTCTTGAATTATCACAGCACCCAGACTAATAGGTTTTAGATGTGAGTGTCTTTTGGCTGTTTTTCAGCCTCCTTTGCCACAGGAAATGTATTTACCCAATATCTATTCATTTAACGTTTGCAACAGCTAGTTTAACATTTTGTAAACACAATTCTGGAGCTGTTCATTTACAGTACAGTATGAATAAAATTAATTTACAAAAGCATCTGCCATCTGATTTGCCGTCGCTCATTGTTGCTTGTGCTGATGCTTAAACATGAAATATATATATATGTTTTAATAATTTTTATCCCACGATTTTGCAACCCATTTTTCCCCAGCGGGAATCGAACCCAGGACCTTCTAGCTGTGAGGCGACAGCACTACTGACTGTGCCACCGTGCCCCTAAACATGAAATATTTGAAGCTTTTGTTTTTCGCTTGTGGTTGCCAAATCACTGCTAGACTATATAGTGTCTCTCCATCACTTAGTGTAGCCAATACCCACTGGAAATGAGGAGGTGGCCATAGCTGAGTCGTTAGTGAGCCCACCTAGGGAGCCAGCCCCTGGTTTTCCAGGCACGATGTGTCTCTGAGCAAGACTCTTGAGTCTTAACACCTAATTGCTCCCCAAGCACCGTAGAATGGCTGCTCACTGTTACTAGTGATTATAGGATGGATAAAAGCAGAGGACACATTTCACGTATGTGCAATACAGTGACAAACAGCCCCAGGAGTGGGGACCAACATAATAATAAACAATACCCTATTCTTCATCAGAAATTGACTTATTGGGTGGCCGTTGGCCATTTCTGTTATGTACCGGTAATCAAAAGGTAAACCTAGCTACAAGTTCCACTGTACACAGTTCCAATCAATGTTTCAATAGTCACTCATTTTTTGTTTGGTCTAGAGATAAGAATGTGATCTAATCAATGAAAATGTGTCACAAATTTTCTACAGTCCAAAGGCCATTTGCTAAAGGCATGCAGGCAAGCACTGGATGTTACCCAATTAAACCAATGAAATGAGTAAAAGGCTGAGATGATTTTAGTTGGCCTCCCTAGTTCCACCCACTCCCTCCACTCAGAACTTGGTATTAGTGGATAGGGTGATTTTTTACTCTGACCTTTTAACAACAAATTAACAAGAGTTGATCAATCATGTTACTTTCAGCTGAGGAACATTGCAAAAATTAAGTAATTCCTGTCAGCCCCTGACCCCTAAAAGGTTGTTCATGCTTTCATCTCATCACACCTTGACTACTTTATCGTGTTGATTTCCAATTAATTGATTATTCCCCCACCACCAGTGTTTTACCTAAGGCTGCCTGGAGGTAACCTGACTCCGCCAGATGGGGCAGCAGAGAGTACACTGGGTTCCCCCCTCCTGCTCCCATCTGGGAACTCTCAGGCAGACTTGATGCCCGGCCACAAAACGGCCTGGCCAATCAGCAGCAGCTATCCCGCCTCTAGCTGCTGCTGATTGGCCAGGCCGTTTTGTGGCCGGGCATCAAGTCTGCCTGAGAGTTCCCAGATGGGAGCAGGAGGGGGGACTCTCTGCTGCCCCATCTGGCGGAGTCAGGTTAGCCTGGAGGGGCTGACGATCTTCTTTTCTTTCACCCGGAAAATACATTTTGAAAACTCAATGGGCCGTTGAATATAGCTTGTTTTGCCCAAATCGCAATCTGTGAAAAGAATCAGAGAAAAAAATATTTTTCTAAATCTGATAAAGTGGAGGCAGATGGAGTAAATATTTTCACTTCCGGTTAATTTCCGGTTGTATCCATCCAGTATTGGATTTCTTTGACGTCCAGGGACGTCCATTGCAGTCAATGTGTTAACTCCCTCTTCTCTGGCCTCAGCAATAAAGTCACATCCCGCCTCCAAATTGATACAGAACTCTGCTCATAGACTGCTAACTAATACAAAGAAATGTGACCATATCGCACCATTTCCCTATCTGGATGTCATTTGTGATCTCCTCAACTGTGTATTGTATGGTTTCGCATCTTAAAAGACAATAAAACATTGTAGAATGTACATATTTTTAAAGTCTGATCTGTTAGAAGATGCCTTCAGGAGCTTTGAAATAATCTCACTTTTTGATTAAAGTGATGAATTGGAATACAGTTTGGAGCAGATTAAAAGATTAGATGGTGAGAGAGCGAGTGGTGACGAGAAAGCCGAAAACTCACCATGTATTGTTCTCGAGGGAAATTGAACGCGTTACAGTAATGCCTACAATATGTCCACTTGATAAGGTCAGGAAAAGACTATAATTGCAGGACATTTTTACAGTAAGAGGTCTCACCTCTCTACTAATTCAACCAGCAAAGAGCAAAGCTCTTCACAAATTATCTGTCAGTGTGATGAACATGCATGAATAAATAATGAATTCATTGTTTCTCTCTGTTTTCCCTCCCCTTTTTTGCCCTTCTGTGGTGTGTCTGTGGAACGCTGTACCCTCTGTCAACGGTTAACCACGGCAGGTAAGAGTACTTTGGTTCTTTCTCAAGTTTAGTAGCTCAGTGGTTCTCAAACGTTTTCATGTCAATTAAGGACCCTCCAAAATTGTATTTGGTCGCTGACCCCCATCTGAAAATCTTTTGTGCAAGCAACCCCCAGAAGAGAAGATTTATGTTATGTTAATTATATATATATATATATACATTTCCAAACATCTTTCCAAAAATGTTGAAAAATAGCAGATGTACAAGCTTGCAGCACAGCACGAAGTGACGCTCTGTGAGCTTGTATATCTGCTACAGGTATGTTTGAAAAGCCAAGTGGATAACGTGGTTAAAATTATGGTGAAGCTACGACTACTTTTGCTGGGTACCCCCTGAAACTCCCCCGGGGGTCCCCGGACCCCACTTTGAGAACCACTGTAGTAGGTAACAGAAGCATGTGTTGGGATGTACTGTTCTGTGCATATTTTATGGCTGAATCAGTTTTCAGTGTCAAGTTAGAAATGGAGAATTTAACTCGGATTGGTATGGCTTGTGTTGCTTGTGACCTGGAGGGGTATAGAAATCCGGTCTCCTGGTAAAGTGATTGTGGAAAATGACAGTTTTTACGGCTTTTATTTCATTCTGAAATTAGGTAAATATCACTGTAATGTTGTCCTCTGCCCATATACTATGCTGTCATGTTTGTAACTGGCTAACTGCATTGGCCAGGTTATTGCGTTGGTGAAATAGGTTCTATCCCTCCCCCTCTCTACCCCAACTCTCTCCTCCTCCCATGAGGAATAAGGAAGAATCATTAAAGGACCAAGCAGTCCTGAAAGGACTTGGTCCTTTATTGTTTTTGTCTCTTTTTTTCTTCTTCTCCTTCCGCCAAAAATAGCAGTTCTGGCTGAACCGTGCAGTCGGTTTTCGGATGCGAAGCCCACAACCATTGGCCAAAGGGTGGCGCTATAGCACTCAATTGAAAATGCAAACTTTGACCACGTATAGCTCATGAACCGTTTGACCGTCAGCAATGAATCTTCGATACACATATGCGTCTCCTCATGCCGAACAAGTATCGTGCTCTTACTTTTGACCTCTGACCTCTAGATCACCCGCCATTTTGAATTATATGAAAATCAATTAAAATGCATCTCCTCCCATGATCTTTGATCAAAATGCACGAAAAGTTCGACACGTGAACTTTGGACCTATACGGACATGGGAAAGTATAGTACGTTTTTTTAAGTGAAAAAATTGTGAAAATGAAAATTGCCGTTTTGTCCCTAATACATACATGCAGCGTCATATGCTTTTGCAACTTTACAGTATGGATTGGTAGAGGGTCATGCCAAATAGCACTGAAACCAGCCTTAAAACACCATGAACAGCGAACACACTGTAGTAATGAATAATGGACCATGACACACATAATTGTCATCACAAACACTGAATGATTCTGTTAACAATAGAACAATGTCATCGCGTGCACGCGATTCACTTACAGTACAGTAGACAGTACAGTAACAAAATGCATTTGACATAACACCATGAATCTCATTGATCATCTTTGTTGATCAGCCCCACTGGGCACTGTTGACCCCTATACTGTAGATCTCCGTATATGGAGCTGGCATGTTCTGACATATGCTGTGCCATCACACAATATATAGCACTATAAAAATAAAATAATCTATAGCAGTATGATAGTAAGTATATGGCAACTGTGTAGGGCAGGCTAACACGTTTGCAATGATGATGCGATGCAAAGACGCGTAGATACATAAATAATGACACAAAGTGTCTTGCATCGTTTTATGTCATCTGCCCGTCTCAATCCACAAAATTGTTCTTACCCGATGGAGGAAGAGGAGGACGAGCGCCTCGTCGAATCTATCTCACAGATCTGCTTTCATTCCCTCGATCGCAGTAACAGGGGGGCAGCAAAAGTCTTGATCCGTAGGCTACAAAAAGTCCCATTCCACCGTTCGGTTAGTGCTAACGGTGTGACGCGTTGTCATTAGCATGTAGCTGAGTCGGTGATGGTGTTGGTTGGCAAGCTAGGAGGGGAACGTGTCTGGGCATGTAGCTAGCCTGGCAGTGATGTTGTGATGTCATGATGTCGACTACAAGGGAAAAAAATAAAGGGCTTCCACAGAACACAACACCACGGTGTATATAAACCGTTTAGGATGCGGAAAAGTTTAGTTCGCTATAAATTACAACCAGGTCGATGACGTCCCCGACGCGTTCATTGCGGTCTTATCACTGCAATTATAATGAATAAAAAAGTGTTACAATCACACGTCCGAGATCGCCGGATTCACCGATGGTGACGGGTCTGGTTGACGCCATGATCCGTGACCCCCCAACGGGACAATCAAGTCCCCGCCCCGGCCAGTGCTCTCCACTGCTGGCAGCAACCTGTTCATCATGTTTCGACAGACCGACACCCCCCCATTACAAGAGTCCTCCTCGGAGGGAGAAACAGGAGGGGAGGGGGGAATCGAGTGTTACGCGGTGAAATGTGATTCTGCTAGTCACACACTAGATCATGGGCACATCCATTTTGGATACCCTGCCTTCTACACGTAAAGCGGCCCTGCTTTCAGGAGGGATCACGTGACGGAATCTGTGATCGGAGTTGCTTTATATTGTCCGGGCGCATAGAAAGATGAAAAAAGTGCCTTATTGATACGTGTTTAGCGTTCGGAGTGCCTCTGCCTGATGGCCTCAAAAGTCTAATATCTCCCCCAGTCCAGAGGGATATCCCTTTGGTCTAGTCTAGTGGTTAAGATGTTGGACTTTCATGCGCAAGGCCTGAGTTAGAATCCCGGGTGTTACACATGATCTGTTTGAGTACTTATGCGTTGGTACTCAAAGTAGATTTGCTTATTGCCTTCTTGAATGATTTTGCTGTTACCAATACAACATGAGTCTTGAGTCATGAGTATGAGTCTTCAAGAATGCTGCCCCCCCCCCCCCCCCCTATTCGGATTAAAACATGGATTAAAGAATGTAAACCCTGGTTCACGAGAGTCTTGTGTTTGGCGGGCTAATTTAACCCTCCATGTTCGCCGTTTCTGGCGGGCTTCGTGTTAAAACTGACCCTGTCACAATTACATGGTCTTTTTTGTCACAAGTTCACTCTTCCATGTTTCTATTTCTTATTGTGCATATTATTCTTATTGTTGCTTATTGCCTTCCTGCTTGGTCCTGCCTTATCGCTGCTTGCAGCGATTCTTTTCTTTTTGCCGCATAGCGGCAGCACAAGAACCCTTCCTCTCATAAGATGCAATGGAAAAGTTCTAACTGCACTCACGTGTACAAAATGCCCCATCAAACTTTCAGATGCTGTTTTTCTCCCAGTGTGGAGGAAGAATGATTAGGATTTTTATTGTGATCTCTCGCCCTTGACAAAGAAAAAAAAAGTCAAAATCCGACCGAGTCACTCAGACCAAAAAAGGTCTTTATATATGGATATATATGCAGCCCAACAAAACGTAGCCTACACCTGCCCAAAGCCAAAGTTTTTTGACGTACTCGACTTAGGCTACTACGAGAGAGAAAAGTCGGCTTCTCCGTCCCGGAGAGCACGACGGGTGGATTGACAGTTGATGTTACTGTATACTGGTTTGTCTTGCGCTGATTTGAATGAAAACACCGGCGTGCAATTATACTTTATATACGGATCCCGACAACAGTGTTATCCCATTCCCCACACGTGGATAAAGAAGAGGGCAAAGTAGGAGCTGTTTATAAGTGCATTGAGTGTCGCGCCTTAATATTCCAAGAGACAAGACTTTTTTTTTTCTCTCACCCTCTACTGCAGCACGTAGTCTGTAGGGAACCTCTCTCTCTCTTTCTGTCCACATGTATGTCTGCCTGGCTGGGTCGGGTCTCTCTCTCAGAATGTCACAGATTTATTTTGGATTTCGGAACAATTTTCTTTGACCCATGAAGAGCTCTACTGTGTAGTATGTGTGAGCTAGCTAGCTAACAAAAATGACAGCCAACTGGAGACCAAACTATTATTTTGCTTGGCCAGATCCTATTTGTGCACGGCTGCACGTGCACCTGCAGCCCATCGAGTATAATTTATGCTTCGTCCCGTGATGGTGTCGCGCACGCAGACGCTCCCCAAAACAACAGGTTTGGAGATCTGTTGGGAATTGATTACATGAAACAGTCACCTCAGTCCCAATGTTTGTAAACAAATAATTGGTCTATTTGCTACCATTCCTTGTAGGCTTTAACCGTCCTCCAACATGCCTCTGCCTGCATGCATTCTGCCAGCGGGATGCTGTTCACAGTGTGTGACTGTGACTGCTGTTATGTCTCGCACCAGCACGAGAAATGTGGGTGAAAGATTAATAACTTCAATTTGATGGACTGCTGATGGAGTTCTTGAGAGCAAAATCATTTCTATAATCAATTCTACTCACAGGTTATGGCAACATAATGGGCTATTTAGTGGTGTCCATGTGTCTGTAGTTAGAGGCAGCATTGGGGAAAATGATTAAGCTCATAGAGCTTTTTCATTTCAAGCGGCAACGTTTACAGGAAGGTTGTGCTTTCACCTGCACACGACACAACTAGGCCCGTCACAATTATTACATAATTAATCGCCTACTCGCAATTGTTTGAGATAATCCTTTCCATGTTGAAAAATGTTATCCCATTCATACATTTTCCAAAAATAGCATAAATAGAAGATCACCAATCTTGCAACAC